>NW_019384664.1:418468-429880 GCF_000671375.1 Centruroides sculpturatus | reverse complement strand
TTGTGTGATGATTGCAAAACTTATTAACTTCAAAAATAAATTTTTTATCTTACAAGTTAGTATTTTTTTTATTAAGGTCATAATATCATTTGGGATAATAAACAAAGCTTTATACTTTTTGAGTGATGTATTATAACTGATTTTATTTCCTGACTTTCTTTCTTTTTTCTCTACATCCTGGAAATGTAGACTAGCTTAAATGATGTCAAAGTCATAACTTATATTTAGCACTCGATATTGATTTGTTGCTAAATTTAATGTATGATTTTAGAAGTAGTAATATAATTTTGAGTATTAAGTGCAATTTATGATTGTTATTTGACTATTCTGAAGAATTAAGCATTCAAAAAAACTTCTACATAATTATCAATGAATTATTTTATTAAGAATAATGATAAATGATATTTAAAAAGTGAAATTTCTAAATGATTTTGTTTGAAGAAGAAAAGTTGATATTAATGTTGATTACTCTACAGATAATTCATATAATAACAAAATATACTTATGCGTATTTTACTGATTTAAATCTAATATTTCATTCAAGTTTCGCTTACTTAAATTTAAATTTATTTCTTAATTTAATTTATCGAAACGTTTATATCTAGTATTTTTTTTTTGTATAAGATATATATAATTACGAGTAAAGTATGCCATTTTTGATCACTCTGGAGACAAAACAGTTAGAGATAGATCGATAAAATTCACGTTTATCTCGTCACGGGAAAACTATAGATAGAATTTCAAAAATAGTTGCAATTTTTCCGTCAGGGTCTATAACGGCGCAACTATCGCAGCAGCATCACAACAGTAGCGCTATAAAGATACGCTGAATTGAAAGGAAGTGAATTTCATTAGTCCCGAGATGTTGCTTTCGGTTGTTGCTAATGTGATAACTCGATTGCAATATGTGACAAAGTGATGAAAAACATGTTGAACAAGTTTCTTTGTTCTACTGCGACAATAGTGCCCTGGCGGCGACAAATATAACCATTTTTTAAAACTATCCATAGTTTCTCCATGTTGAGATAAACATGCCTACAAAATTTTATCGATCTATCTGCTAACTTTTTAATGCCGTAAAAATAAAACCTCGCCCATTCTCCCTTCTAGGTGGACGGCGAAGCAACTTTAAAATTTCAAATGGAAAACCAATTTTTTATATTTTTTGATTTTCCATTTAAAATATTATAAACTTTTATCGAAAACTTTTTTTCAAAACTGATCATTTAATAATCAATTTAAAAAAATTCTCCATGAAAGTTCATTTATTTATTTATTTAATTAAGAATTCAAAAGTTTTAAAGTTGGAAATTCCATTTTAAATTTTAAACTTTCCTTTCTGCCCCACTCAGAAGATAGAATGGACATGATTTTATTTTTACGGCATTGAAAAGGCCCTCGGAAATACAGTAGACCCCCTATAACAATGTAGATAATTCCGTGTTATATGAATTCCATGTTGTACGAGTCACTTAGATTTTACAAATACGTGAGCCGTTCACAGCTCGGCACACGTATTTGTAAAATCTAAGTAACTCGTACAACATGGAANTATTGTCTTTTAAAAGTTTTTTAGCTGTCTTCCTTTAGTAATAGACACCTTAATATTGTTTTGGTGATTGATAAAAAGCCATTTCTTAATTCCAAGTTGATAAAACAAAAATAGATTGTATGTATAGTACGTTAGTTAGATGAGCGATAACACTTGTAAATAAATAACGAGCTCGTTACTTTCGATTGGATAATGAAACGTCACGCCACTATAGAAAGATTTTTTTTTAAAATTTGTTATAGAAGTGACACGATGACGCTATCTTTTTTTAAAGTTTAAATTTTAAATTTAATGAAGTATGTTTAAAACAGCAACTTACGGGAAATTCCCTCTCAAGCATGAACTAAATGAGGTTATTGCAACGTAAGTACAATCACCGATCAGAATTCGATAAAACATTTATTTTATACAGTAGAACCCCTCTAATCCCTTTATGAGAGTAATTGAAAGATATACTAAGTTTACATAAATTATTTGTAATGAACAAGATTCAAAATGCAATTAAAATACTTCCTAAAATTGAAATTATAAATGATTGTGTATTATTATGAAAATAAACTTAACTTTTATTTCTTTTAAAATGTTACTGTTTTTAAAAGTTACATAATATGCAACACTACAGCTTTACTTATTTGTTAGTAAAAGAAAAATGCTAATGCTGAATGTTATATAAATTTCACAATTTTTCAAGAAACAAAAATTCATAGAACAAATATGATATAGATTCATAATTTTCTTCCTTAAGATATCTTATGAAATATTAATTATAAAGATAAGATGCATTACGACAAATTGTTAATTTTGTCCATTTTTGGTGATTCCAACACAGATTATTGTTGTTTTTTCAAAGAAAGATTTTAAAATTGTGATCGGAAAATATTTATATAAATCAGTTTAATCATTTTTAAATAGAGATATTAAATTATAGCTCATGTTATAAAATATATACTGTACAGTATATGAATACGTAAGCTATTCCAATGAAAATTAAACGTGAAATACAATTTAGATATCTGAAATATCTTAATAGTATTTTATATTAAAATATTGACACACATATATTATTTTACAGTTTACTGTATTTCTTTATACGACACGTAAAGAAAAACTAAGAACAATCATTAATTTGGTCTATAGTTTATTTCAGGAATTACTGGTCATAATAGTCTGAAACTTAATATACAAACAGAATATTGTATTCTTCACGCAAAAATAATTGAAAATGAAAAAACTTTATCTAAATTACGCCAAACCAAAAGAAAACCAAGAAAAAGTACTGAGCATTGTACTTTTGTACTGAAATTATGCATAAATTATGGATGCCTCTTGCAGGCACACACACTGCACAACGATTGCTCTTGATAGTTATAATGTTTATCATTTCTGTCGGGAGCAAAGTCTATTCTTAAACAAGAGTTACATGAAGCTTCTGAAATGTTCTTGGTAGAAGCTGATGTGATGCACTTCGAGTATCCCATACATTCTATAAGATTTAGATTTAGAGATCCTGCTGAACATTCTATGCAAAAAATATCATCACTGTCAAGAAAATCATTGACAAGGGTATCCTTCTATGCTGGCATTATCTTCCGTGAAAATGAAATCTGTACCAACATCACTTCGAAAAAACATCACGTCGGGTTGCTAAATCTTGTCTTACAATTGGATATTTTTATTGTTTAGAAATGTTCATATAAATTTTTCGCTGTTTATTTATTCTTTTTATCTATCTGTGAATTGGAGGGTTAAGCTATGTTTTTGGATTAAGTATATAAGAGCAATTTGAAAAATATATCATGTTTTCCTTCGCTAAAATTTTGTTGTAAAATCTGAATTTAATATTAAGTCTATACAAAAACATATCTACTACTTAAATAAAAATAATGTTTTTTTATCTTGTAAGATTTAATTTTAAAAAATTATCTAATTAGTATAAAAACATCAATAGTTTGATTTAGAATTTAAAACATTTAGATGAGATGAAACTTTTCTGACGACCAAATTACATTTATTTAAAAGAAGACATTTCATTAAGATATAAAAAAATAAACTTTTTAAATTTAAAACTATTAGTACATCCTGATATTTTCTATCCAATAAATATCCTATTTAATAAAACTATTGAATATGTCATTAGATAAGAGAGTTCCTCTTCAATTTTTAAACATTAAAAAAGTATTCTATAGTAGAAATTCCCCCGTCAAGCATGACGGAATACTTTCTATGAGAAAGTAGAGATTTCAAGAAATTTGAGTTGTTAATATATCTATATATAATATATCTATATATATTAACAACTTATAAAGTAGTTTATATTATCTGTTGTAACATAAAGAGCAACAAAACAAAATTTCACGTGTCGTGGACAAAAAAGTAGGAGTTATAGAGAATTATAGACACAAACAGATTTAGACCATTATATTAAAATCTTTCTTTATAAAATTTCTTTATACACTACATTCTAAGTAAACATTATTGTCTTTTAAAAGTTTTTTAGCTGTCTTCCTTTAGTAATAGACACCTTAATATTGTTTTGGTGATTGATAAAAAGCCATTTCTTAATTCCAAGTTGATAAAACAAAAATAGATTGTATGTATAGTACGTTAGTTAGATGAGCGATAACACTTGTAAATAAATAACGAGCTCGTTACTTTCGATTGGATAATGAAACGTCACGCCACTATAGAAAGATTTTTTTTAAAAATTTGTTATAGAAGTGACACGATGACGCTATCTTTTTTTAAAGTTTAAATTTTAAATTTAATGAAGTATGTTTAAAACAGCAACTTACGGGAAATTCCCTCTCAAGCATGAACTAAATGAGGTTATTGAAACGTAATTCACTTTATGAGAGTAATTGAAAGATATACTAAGTTTACATAAATTAATTGTAATGAACAAGATTCAAAATGCAATTAAAATACTTCCTAAAATTGAAATTATAAATGATTGTGTATTATTATGAAAATAAACTTAACTTTTATTTCTTTTAAAATGTTACTGTTTTTAAAAGTTACATAATATGCAACACTACAGCTTTACTTATTTGTTAGTAAAAGAAAAATGCTAATGCTGAATGTTATATAAATTTCACAATTTTTCAAGAAACAAAANCTCCTGACATGTTGAAAACACACACAAAACTGTACATGTACACACAATGTGAAACATGTACTGTAACCAACACAGAAAAACGGCACGGACAGTGAGTCACCGACGAGTCGGGACAAGTTTCTCGACTCCGACCACGGTCGGATTAACCGGAGTGACGGACTAGCCGAGGGCGGACTAGAGGGATTCTACTGTAGCTAATATTTTCGCAAAATAAGTAGCTTATACTTTTTCTCAGAACATAAAACGAATATGACCAAAATTTCGTCTGAATTGGACAAAAATTGCAGGAGTTATAAGGAATTCACACGCACGCACACACAGATGACGGCTTTTATATTAGTAATAGGCCTATATCGTTCGTTATTAATACGAAATATATTAGAGAGATTGCTTCTCTATTTTCTTTTTCGTATCAATAACGAACTTAATTTAGAATAGATTAAATTGTTTTTTCTTACCTAATCTACTATTTTTAGACTCATGAACTATTTTCAAGATTTTTGTATTTAAATTATCAATGTTTTTACACTAAACAGATCGCGGAGAATAATTGTCACATTAAATATACGATTTAAAGCTTTCAAGCTGTAGAACTTTTATAAGTAATATTTATAGGTTAGAAAAATATTTTCGATTCGAAAGTAACACGTATTTTATCATAAATTCCAATTATAATGTTACTTTAATGCGTTTCGTAATAAATTCAAGTTTATAATAAACTTCATACAGAGAAAACATAATTTTACTGAATCATCATGTGTATTGTTTATCATGGAGAATTTTAAAATACTGTATATATATAATAATTAAGACAATATTAAATGATGTATAATTGTCATATATTAATGTACAATTATTAAATTTATTTTATTAACTTAGTCAGGGAAAAGTCATGACAATAATGATAACCGGGCGTATTTACTCCTCGAGAACTACCACCTACTGACTGCATTGTGTAAGAGGCTTTGAGAAATATTCTGATTTAATATTAATACTTTATAAACTTCTCTCATCTTTAATGGTATTAAGTAATTAATAAGTTTGAACTTGCAAGTCAATGTAATTCAAGCAAATTTATTTCAAAAGATTGTGAATTTATTTAAAACTTTGAAGTAACAATAACTAAATATGTTTGACATAACATAAAACAGTTAACGTGTATGACATAACAGAAACTAAATATATTTAAATTTCAATTTACTTCAATTATTTTTAAAGCTTTAAAGTGCAATAACTTAAAATAATCCGTAAGATGCATACGAAAATAATTTAGTTTTAAAATATTAATCGTAAGATTATTAATATGTAATGAAATCTTTACGATTATTAGTAAAAATGCACTATACTTTGCAATACAATTTTACAATTCAGTAAATATAGAGGGGATGCACGTGACGTCACACGACTCCACTCACATATACAGAGACTACACAAAGAAGCGTGCACCATATTGGTTACTTGTTGGTTTGGTTGTCGATCTCATATTTCTATCTAACTCGTATTTTTCAAGATTAATTTCAATTTATTATGGTTCATTGCGTAGTATTTGGTTGAGATTCCAACCGCGGAAAGCATAAAGATCGGTCGTTTTTCCGTTTATCTTGAGAAAAATAATGAATGCCCTGTAGAAAAAAAATCGTTGGAACAGTGAAATATTACGAAACAACCATCTTTGAGAAAATTTTTTCGTGGAGTCATAAAATTCTCTGTTTCCTTCAGAATGGATACGGTGACACACACAATTAACTTTTAATCTAAAGGTTACAAATAAAATGTAGGATTTTACTTAATATTTAAACAAACTAAAGTAAAATGTGCAATGAAAAGATAAACTTCTTACCTTAATATCTCTTTCATGCCTGGACTTAATGTTTTAAAGACAAATTAATTACAGAGGAAAAAATTAGTTAAATAGAACAGTAATGTTTATGAAGAAAATAATATGCATTTACATTTTCTCAGACTATTTTGGCATGAAAGAACATATTAGAATGAATTAGAAAGGCTAATGATGAAAATTCTGCCTTATAAAGTTGCTTTTTTATTATAAATTTTGCTCCCCATTTTTCTCTACTTGTTCTCATACACGTACACTTTTGTGTACGTGTATGAGAACAAAACTTATTATGAAACTATTTTTCATTTAAAAGAAAACCAACAAAGCTGTATGATTTAGAATTTTCAGATTGGACCCCAACAATAAACATGGAAGAAAGTAGCGAATCAAAGGAAGCAAGAGCAAGACAGAAATGATATGAAAGTGCTATAAAAAGAAAAAAAAAAGTCCTAAATGCATTCTACTAAAAATTTGATTGTGGTTAATTAAAGGATATTTTTTTTTTTTTGTAAAAATTTAGTCTATTTTGCTCCAGTTAGACC
This sequence comes from Centruroides sculpturatus, assembly GCF_000671375.1. NCBI lineage: Eukaryota > Metazoa > Arthropoda > Arachnida > Scorpiones > Buthidae > Centruroides > Centruroides sculpturatus. The sequence continues at coordinate 422,834 of NW_019384664.1, read as the reverse complement.
TTAATGTGATAAGCTCTAATTTATTATAGCCATATTTATTAGGCTAATTAATTAATTAATAAAAATACAAAAGAAAAAATTTGATGGTAATTATAAATACAACTTAATCAATTTAAAATGTGACTAAATATAAAATTACATTCATCTTTACATAACTCAGTTTATGTTGAGTAGTGGAAAGTCTCACATGAAGATACATATCTTTCCTACAAGCAAAATTAATTCATTACGAACGGCTCTTGATAAAATATCATGATGTATAAATCCTCTTGTCAAATAATTATGAGCATCAAGTGATTTGTATGCCTTCATCTGATCTGGTGTGACAGCGTTAGTTGTTAAAACCAAATAATTTGCTATATCTCTATGCTGCCCACGCAATTAATCTTGTCAATATCAAAATAGCACCAGGAATCGATCGGATCACGGGGAAAATGGTAAGGGAAGCCTTCGCTCCTATTCCAACTACTTTTGTCACTATTTTTAACCGCTGCCTCTCGCTGGGTTATTTCCCGAGCCAATGGAAGATTGCCTCCGTTAAATTCATGAGTAAGCGCCCGGGTGACATCCCCACTCATCCTAAGGACTACAGACCTATCAGCCTCCTTTCCATCCTGGGGAAGGTCCTAGACAGACTGATAAACAGCAGGATCCTTCGCCACCTTAGAACTAACAACCACCTTAGTTCGCACCAACATGGTTTCACCCCTGGTAAGTCGACCATCACTGCTCTTTCTACCATAGTTGAGCACATTCAAAATGCTAAAGAAGAAGGTAAGCACACTCTGCTTATCTCTATCGACTTCCAGGGTGCTTTCGACAATTTATGGTGGCCTTCTATCCTTCGGCAGCTCCAGGCTTATCATTGCCCACGGAATCTTTTCTCGATCTGCAGTAGCTTCCTGGAAGATCGCCAGGCAGGCATGTACTCTACCACCTACAATTATGTTCATCGTGTCACCAAAGGCTGCCCCCAGGGCTCCATCTCGGGTCCTGGCCTATGGACTATTGTGCACAACGATCTTCTAACTACCCTCAATGGCTTGAATGATGCCCTCGTCCAAGGATACGCTGATGACACTATCATCCTGGTTTCTAACCAAAACAGTGGTATTCTCCTCGTCCTCAGTAACAACATCCTCAGCAAAGTGGCGGACTGGAGCAACCGCATGAAGCTCCCCATAAACTTCAGTAAACCTTCGTACATCATCTTCTCTAAGAACACTCCCCTACAGAGGAGCCCGAGGATCCACATTGACGGTAACCATCTCCAAAGGAAGACTGAGTTCACCTATCTTGGCGTGGTCTTTGAACAGAAACTTCAGTGGACAAGGCACATCGAGATGGTCAGTGCTAAGGCGGCCCGGGTTTCAAATGCCCTCTTTAGCATAGCCAAGAACATAGCTGGGGAGTCGGTTATAAGGCTGCCAAGCACATTTATTTAGGGGCTATCGAGCCGATCCTCCTTTATGCTGCCCCCATCTGGGCAGCCGCCACTAAGAAAGTGCATACACAACGTAAACTCCTCAAGGCACAGAGGATTGCTGCCCTTCGTATCTGCAGGGCATATCGCACGGCTCCTACTTCCGCCCTGCTTGTCATTGCCGGCCTTCTACCGGCCCACATTAAAGCCAGAATGCTCATGTGGCTGTGGCAACTAATAATCACTCAAAAGACTCCTGCAATAACTGCAAAGACTTCTCACTGACTCTCGACCCTCAGCTCAAGGAGGACTTGAATCGTTATAAGATAGAAAGTAAATCCATCAATTCAAACAGTTATCAAGAGTATCCTTGGCTTCAGAACCGTGCCTCCCATACCCATCATATGGACGTATCTATCTACACGGATGGTTCGCTCCACAGTGGCGGTGTTGGTGCAGCTTTTGTTCTGTTTAATTACAGAAACTACACAACACACAGGTCTGATTTCAGGCTAGGGTCCCACTGCTCGGTTCCACAGGCCGAGATCCTCGCAATCTATAAGGCTGTGGAACACGTGTACGAGGAGTGGTTTCCCCATGAAATGGACATCTGTGTTTACACGGACTCGTTGACTGTTCTTCACTCCCTCTACAGTCCATACAACAGAGGTGAGTACATTTCAAAAATCCGTCACCTACTTTCTACAAATACGCACCAGCACACGCTTCACTTCAAGTGGGTTCGTGGGCACTCTGGTGTCCCTGGCAATGAGGCGGCGGACTGGCTTGCAAAGCAGGCTACCAGTTCCGGCCTCATCTACTCTTACAGTAAGATCCTACTAAGAAATCTCCACTAAGAAATCGCCTGGTCTAAAGTTAAGTCCTGGGCTTATGACCAGGCCCTCAAACTGTGGCAACGTGAATGGGACAACGGTGTTACGGGAAGAAAACTTATGAGTTTATCCCGGACATTGGTGATAGGTTAAAGTAGACTTACTTCACCCCGAACTACCAACTGACACAACTAATTACCGGGCATGGCTGCTTCAATGCATACCTGAAGAGATTTAACATCAAATCTATCGACACCTGCCCGTGTGATAACTCATCTATACATGACACCAGGCACCTTCTCTGGGATTGCAAGTTCCACGAGCAACAACGGATAAGGCTGATGGGCGAGGTACTCAAGAATAATTACAGCTGGCCCTGCTCACACAGCAAGTTGCTTAAAGACCGAAACATCTACAGTGTCATTATCGACTTTCTGAAATCTACTGCAGCCCTTGACCCTCCTAATACTCATCAAGGGACTAGCACCAACTGAAGGGTCCTCCTCGAGAGCACCTTCCAAGTAAGTGGGCTCTGTCCCATGCTGATGGATTTCTGTGTATAAATACTCAGTAACTGGTTTCTTATGTACTAAATATTCCTGTTTATGTATATTGGATATATCGCATTTCGAGATGTATCTCGTTGTAACAACTGTAATTCCGTATGCATGTAGCTCTGTAGATAATTTTAACTTAAGTTTTCTTCTTGTACCTTCTTCCCAATTATCTGTACTGTTTGCCTGGCCCGCTCCTGCGGCCTGGCCACGTTTTCATCACGGGTTAATATGTAACGGACGTAGACTCTTCCTCCGCAATTACCTCTATATTGTGTTGGCTTTGCCATCGGTACACCTGTATTTGTTAACTCCTCTCCGCGGCAATGTCATGTCATAGTTACTGTTTAATGTATTTGTATATTCCTACTTCCGTGTATTGTACATCTGTCCTCGCATACTTCTGCTCCATAGTGTTACACTACGGCCTATGTACTGCTCTTGGTCACACCATTTTATACTTGTATTTATATTTCCAAGGTATGCTACTTTCTACAGTGTACTGCACCTATACGGTACTGCAACTATATCCTCTGTATATAGCTATTGTTTCATCCGGTAGCCTGTGTATCCTCCACTGTTCAATTCTACGTCCCGCTGTGGCTCATGACCGCCCCCCTTCATTTTCCAACTTCTCTTCCCACCTTCATCCTCTTTGGCCTCTGCCACCAATCACTTTCCCTTCCGTCTAAGATCTTCTCACTTCATTTCATTCCCTTAGAGGAAATACCTTTGAGTAACGCCTGCTATATACTTTCCATAATAATAATAATAATATATCTCTATGCTCTATAGTGGGCCATGTGATTAAATCGTTGGATGAAATCTGTTGGTTTCATTTCATGAATTCCATCCAATAAAAGAAATTATCTCTTTATATTTTATCAAAGCATTAACTTTCAAATCGGCTGCATAGCCAGGTAAGATTCCTTTTTTCCAAGTGGACATAATAGAGTGAACGAGCAAGGTAACGTAAAATGAGCAACCAATATGGCGGACAATTGTTTTGATGGGCAAAGCGGTGACGTTATATCACGTGACTGAACCTCCTCTATATTCTCTAGTTGTGTTTCAGTTACAGCTGTAATTTTAACTCTGGTAAATAATTTAAAGAGCAAGGATGTAAAATATAAATTGCATTTAAATAAAATATGTTTCTGTAGAAAAATATCTAAATGGAAACAAACTAGATGTTTTATAGACTGTTGAAAAAAAAAAAAAAATACAATAAATTATCTTTTCAAAGTGTTGTGTATATTAATTTATCTTAAATGGAATCTGCGTTATTACAGTACAGTCATACCCCGAACTTACGCGATAGGTGGGACCGAGCGATAACCGCGTAAGTCGAATTCGCGTAAGTCGGGGTATAATTTTGCATATAAATACATACAAATTATTTTTAATTGGGGCCGGAGACTAAAGAAAACAATAATTTAGAAAAAAATGTTTAATAAAATCTTAGATAATACATATGTATAACAAATTAGGCCTATATTATTTTACAATTTTTCACATTTACTTGATTATTACGCCATAATTTTAACATTGTTTCC
>NW_019384664.1:410547-417097 GCF_000671375.1 Centruroides sculpturatus | reverse complement strand
AAGAAAACACCGATCATCACTATTGTCATTTCTAATCTAACTTTTATAATCAGTTAATTTATACTGTTGTGATAATCTAAAAAACTGCAATAGTGTTTTGTTACATATTACAAATAGATAATCAGCATTACAATTGAATTAACTAAATTAAACCTTTAATTTTATTGAGCATCAATTAAACTTCACTAACACTCAATGCAAAGATATTCAGAAAGAATCTAATGACAATGAGTTAAATCTGAAACATCAATCAAAGGACTTATTAGTGTAAAGAGTTTATTTAGTTTACCTATTCTTTTTCCTCTCACTTCCTTTTATTTGTACAGTTAATGAAACATATTATTTTTTGTCCCACTTCAGTTTCTGAGACAAAAAATGTCCAAAATGCATATCCCTATATGAAAGAGTACCTCTTGTTGAGATGGCTTCACGAGAAAAAATACTACTCATGTTTCATTAGTTTAGATAGAGAAGTTGGAGATATGTTGCATTGTCTATAAAAATATCTGATTATTTTAATTATCAAAAAAAAAGAGTGATATTCTTGTGATATATTTTTCTTTCAACTTTTATATGTCCGTCTAATAAAATTGGAAACGTACTCATAAAAAACATTAATAAAACTGTGAGAGATCGGACTTGGAAAGGGGAAAACCCACAATTTTATTTGGAAATTTTTCAAAAAATTCATTTAAATCTCAGAGGAAAAAGAAACCTTTTCCATTTTATTACCAGAGGATGAGTGCAATTCTCTTCCTGGAGTCATTTCCTTTCCCAGGGAACTCAGAATGTGTCACTGGGAACTACAACAAAAAATTCACTATTGGTGGAAAATGACGTGACTTGGAAATAAAGAGAAGACCTCGAGGAACAGTGACAGGGGTCAAGAGTCCGTGAGAAATTTCCGTGTGTGCCTGCCGAAAGGATTTATCATCATCGCTCGTCGCCGCGCACTCCTCCCGAATATCCAGTGTTTCTCTGGGAACACCTACGAAGAACTAACGGATCTCAACTTTCGATAAACTTTAACCGCCATCCGAGGCAACAGAGACATTCCCAAGGCTCCCCAACGACTCCACAGAAATCTGAAAATCCGTACATAGTGCTTCAGGTATTTATAACGACCCACGATGTTATGTAAGCTCTCTCTCTCCAACTCGGTTCTCACGAAGAAGCTTTAGAGGTAAATACCATTTTGTAGAACTAGTTTAATAAACAAATTTTGTTATTGTTAGAATTGTGTTGGATGCACTTCCTCAAGTGATCTCCATCCTGAGTCCAACCGCCCACAGACACGACTGCTCGTGCATAAATGCAAACGTAGCGGTCTCTGTGTCTAGCCAGGAGTGGTGTCAGTCCTGATAAATTTGTCATTGCAGTTGTCGCCGATGCAATGGTGACCCTTCGGTCCTGTAGTGCCAAAGCATAGAGGGGGCCCTTCGGCATTGTCACAGAATAGTTATTATACTAGTTAATTTGTGATTGTTCAATTATAAAAATTTATATAATCCTCTCAACTGTTCATTAATATTTAAAACAATTATCAGCTCTATAAATAATTTTATAGATCAAATTAATGAACACAAATAGTAACTTAAAAATGGACAGATGATAAATTAGCTACAGTAAGTCAATACTGGACAAATCATTTACAATTCTATCAACTGTCAGAATATATTTCATGATAAAAAAATATATTTTTTTACTTAAACATTGTTTAGTGTATATATATATATATATATATATCTTTAGGACAAAGAGTTCAAATTAAAAAAATCCTTTCTTTTTTTTGCCTAATAGCATGACACAGCTAAACACTTGTAATTTGAGACAATAAACATTCACTTAATACAACATTTACTTAGTGATTTTTGACCCAATCAGACATCTATAGTACATCCACCATACACTTCAATTCTCCTAATACACATTTACATTTGCTAGTGTCTAGCTTTGCTTTTGGTGAAGTATCTACAATACAGTCAAAATTAATTTCTTTCTTAAGATTAAATTCAATGTTCAACAAGGATAAACAATTTAGCCTTATGGTTTCCTTAGGTCTACTTGGACTAAGCTAAAATATCAAAACTATAAAGATTATATAATAAAATGACGACTGCCTCAGTTTCTTGATTTTTCCATTGTTGAACCAATGAAATCGAGATATTAGGTTGAGAAGTGATAATAAAGCATCATTGTCAGGCCTGAGAACTTAACAGATGTTTTGCTCCCAGGTGCAAAAGTTGACAGTTATGTATCAAGTTTATAGTTACGATATGACGTTAGGTGATAATGATGTAAACACATGGAAAGTCTGGATTCAGATCCTCACACTCTGTGTTATAAAGGAATCAGATCCTTTCAAGCATGTAGTTTTTCAATCGTTCAAGTAAAAAAGGAATTGTTTTGTTTTTAATACACCAATGTTGGCATTAATGTTTCATCAATAGTTTTTTTTAACACTGCACATTTCTGTATCTGTCACTTGCTGGATAAAGAGGATAAAAAGTATTGCAAATGTGCTTTTACAGATCACTGATATTAGAAGAAAATTGGCTAAGTTAACTAACTACAAGAATATCAATATATTATTGAATGCAGTGTGAGTGTGTGTGTATATATATATATAAGCACGCTTTATTTTTGTATAAATATCACAACAAACATAAGAACATGTCAATTTAGGCATTGATAAATGTAAAGCTATTTTGACACGTTTTTTAATTACTTGAATAAGTTGGTAAATTTAGAAGTGATTTTATAAAGGATTACACGTAGGAAATAATCATTAATTATGAAAACTCAATGAATAATCTCTACGTTTCAAGGAAAACTTTTGCAAATCAAATCATTATTAAAATATTAGCATTTTTATAATTTTAGAAAAATGCTTCAAGTAATTTTTTTCGGAAAATGACATTAAAAAATTCATTTAGTAAACACCGCAAAAAGTTTCCATAAAAAGTTAATGCAAATGAAAAACTTTTAAGAAAAAACATTGACAAATGCTAAGGTAAATGTATTCCAGATACTTTATAGTGAAAAATCAACTTTAAATTAAGACATTACAAATGAAAATAAATAATTTCACTAAAGTTAATCTTTACAAATTAATCAAACGAAAAATAAGAAAAGTTAGGCAAACCAAGTAATTCATTATCATTTAAAAAAAAAGAGGAAATGGGATTTAAACGATAAAGAATATTGAAGACAACGAAGCTTATGCTTTAATTGCTTTAGATTATTTTCACACAATCAAAAAACTGAAAATGATCCAAATTTATTGTTTTTTATGACGATACATATTCTTTACATTGATGCGAAAAGAACGAAACTTTATGTAAACTTGCTTTAAATAATATTTAGAAGAGCCACTTGTACTGTACAACTTACAAATTTATAGATTTATTAACTGAAATGTATTTAAAATTTCGATTTTTAATGTTATATAATAAGTTTTTTCTATCTTTATAAATGTCGCTTCATATTACTTTATAATAATATTTTAAAAATTTTTACAATACTTATTAACTAATTAGTTTCGCATGATAAAGATAAAAGGAAATAATTATTTCTATAAAAACAAATGCTTCAAATGGTAAAACTGCTGAATATAGTTTCATCATTTAAATCTCTTTAGAGAGAACTGAAATTTAGGGGAGACCGGGGCAAGATCGGCATGTTAAGCTTTACTTAAATTTTGTGTAATAAATACTGCTGTAAACTGAAAAAAAGCTTTGCATATTGTCTATTGGAATGTTACCTTACTATAGAACTGGTTAAAATCAGTTTGGAAATAAAAATAATTAAAATAATTACAACTTTACAAGAAGAGAGAAATTGACGAAGTTGCCCCGGGTATAGGGGCAAGATCGGCAACTTCTCTCTTTTTGTAAAGTTGTAATTATTTTAATTATTTTTATTAAAGTTGCCCCTGGTATAGGGGCAACAGTAATGGGGCAAGATAGGCACGTATATAAAATTATGTTATTAACAATGTATAAGTTGGAATTCACTATTAAAACAAAGAAATACAAATCCAACACCCATTTAATATTATTACAACGAAATGCAAGTTCAAAGACATATATACATGAATAACAAATGCAAACATGTTTTCATTTATCATCTGTTTGATTTTTATCCTTTGCTTCTAATGTGGCTTTATGTTGCCGATCTTACCCCGCTAGTCATGATTTCGAAACATTAAGTACAACCCTGAGAACAGAATGCCAAGCCACGATCTGGCCACGTGAATAAGTTGAAGTTACATCCTTCTAACAGGAAAAGTAACTTTCGTTATCATGGAATTATAACAAAACCTGCCAATTCAATATAAATGGAAAAAAAATATTATATGGAATTGAACGAAAATGAAAATTTGCTTGATAATTCAACTACGCTTGTTGGAGAACAATAAAAACACTACACTCAACAAGCCACCAATAAAACTCAACTGCCTAACCTATAACCAAAGTCTCCTTTTAATTTGTTTTTAAAAAAAAGCGCTTGACAAACTTGCCCCGCATGCCGAAGTTGCCCCGGTCTCCCCTATAAACCTAAAATTAGTTTTATTTTTGAAAACTCTTTAATAAATCGTGCTATAAACTGTATATACTGGTTTTACCATTATCGCTATTACGGATACAATGTTTCAATTTATATTATTTTCAATATCCTCCATTCATATTTTAACGTTATAAATTTCATAAATACAAACAAAATTTTTATACTAAATCATTACCGCCATTACAGGCATAGTGTTTTGCGTTCGCTTTTTATGCGCATCTGCAATATAGACATTTTCTTTAATTAATTAAGCTGTAATTAAGCCATTGAATATGTTACTACAGTACTTACAAAAATATAGACACCTCGTAATGCAGTAATGCTTTATTTTAAGAATTTTGTTTGTATTTATGAAATACGCCACTGTATGCATTTGTTTCACAATTGAACAAAAGACAACTTTTATAAAACTTTCTCCGATTCACGGCATTGTTTTCTTCCAGGAGTAATTTTAAAATATAATTGAAAAATAGAATATATATCTTAAATCAACACGGTCCGAAGTTACACCTGTCCGAATTTGGGTGCTCGGCAATGAGAGTAAATGTAAATATAATACATAAATAAGTTGGATATTTAGATCAAATTAGATCAAGTAACCCAAAGTGGAACTGAAGTTGGGGTTACTTGATCTAATTTTCGAATTATGCAAATGTGTAGAAAGTCAAATTTTCAAACTTTTGAAATAAATTTGGAAATTTTTAATAAAGCAATTTTTTATAAGATAATAACTATTAAACTCTATAGGTTATCAATTTTTTAATTGTAATTTTTTCTATACTCTTGTTTATGAGATGATAGTAGATAAAAGTAGTTGTTATATATATATATATATTATTTGCGTTCGCTTTTTATGCGCATCTGCAATATAGACATTTTCTTTAATTAATTAAGCTGTAATTAAGCCATTGAATATGTTACTACAGTACTTACAAAAATATAGACACCTCGTAATGCAGTAATGCTTTATTTTAAGAATTTTGTTTGTATTTATGAAATACGCCACTGTATGCATTTGTTTCACAATTGAACAAAAGACAACTTTTATAAAACTTTCTCCGATTCACGGCATTGTTTTCTTCCAGGCGTAATTTTAAAATATAATTGAAAAATAGAATATATATCTTAAATCAACACGGTCCGAAGTTACACCTGTCCGAATTTGGGTGCTCGGCAATGAGAGTAAATGTAAATATAATACATAAATAAGTTGGATATTTAGATCAAATTAGATCAAGTAACCCAAAGTGGAACTGAAGTTGGGGTTACTTGATCTAATTTTCGAATTATGCAAATGTGTAGAAAGTCAAATTTTCAAACTTTTGAAATAAATTTGGAAATTTTTAATAAAGCAATTTTTTATAAGATAATAACTATTAAACTCTATAGGTTATCAATTTTTTAATTGTAATTTTTTCTATACTCTTGTTTATGAGATGATAGTAGATAAAAGTAGTTGTTATATATATATATATATTATTTGCGTTCGCTTTTTATGCGCATCTGCAATATAGACATTTTCTTTAATTAATTAAGCTGTAATTAAGCCATTGAATATGTTACTACAGTACTTACAAAAATATAGACACCTCGTAATGCAGTAATGCTTTATTTTAAGAATTTTGTTTGTATTTATGAAATACGCCACTGTATGCATTTGTTTCACAATTGAACAAAAGACAACTTTTATAAAACTTTCTCCGATTCACGGCATTGTTTTCTTCCAGGCGTAATTTTAAAATATAATTGAAAAATAGAATATATATCTTAAATCAACACGGTCCGAAGTTACACCTGTCCGAATTTGGGTGCTCGGCAATGAGAGTAAATGTAAATATAATACATAAATAAGTTGGATATTTAGATCAAATTAGATCAAGTAACCCAAAGTGGAACTGAAGTTGGGGTTACTTGATCTAATTTTCGAATTATGCAAATGTGTAGAAAGTCAAATTTTCAAACTTTTGAAATAAATTTGGAA
>NW_019384664.1:404368-410306 GCF_000671375.1 Centruroides sculpturatus | reverse complement strand
TTAAAAAAATAACTGTAGTAAGAAAAACAAATGAAAAATGCGAACTAATGTAACGTCGTATGGTGAGTTTTTGTTCGTATCGTGGAGCAAAAATATGTTCGAATTTCATGTCGTATCCTGAAAATTTCGTATGCTGGGGCGTTCGTAACCTGAGGTACCACTGTATTAATAATACACGCAGAATAGTTTTGTTCATAATAAAAAAAAAATGCAGACAGATAGAAATTCTAAATAGTAAAGATAAATTATGTTAAAATATTTACAGAATTCTACTGTTAAATATTTAAATTTTATTTTACTAAAAAATTTTAAAATTTTATTTCAGAAACATTTAAAAAACTGAATGAAATAAACATTAAGCATGAATATAGTTATTTATGTTGATAAATTGAGAATTTAACTTTCAAGTATTATTTTCTATAGCCTATATTATTCCTATATATTAACACAATTTATTATATTAATTAACTACAATTTATAAAAGAATAGATTTATTTTAGCGCATATTTTTCTGATTTATACATTCATTAACATTTGATTAAATGTTTACATTTAGTATTATTTATTTTTCGTTAAATGTTCTTCTCGTTAAAATTTTAAAATATTTTAACACTTTTAAAAAGGAAGAGATCCATTTTTTTTGTTATTTAAATTTAATTGTCTCGATAGTTTTGATCTCATTTAATTGAAAATATTTCCTAAATTAAAAGCTTTTATGTAAAAGAGATACTTTTAAAATATTTCAGGCATTCAATTATGGAAAAGCAATAAGGATATCAAATGAATAAGCGAATTTAATAGACTGAAAGAATAAAGAGATTTAAATTGATATTGAAATCGATCATGCAGAATTGAGTGGAAAATAAAATATAACACGAGTTGGAAAAATAAAAATGATAAAATAAGAATGTAAAAACCTCTTAATTACCCTTTTTACCAGACTTAAAAGTACATTTAAAATCAATATTAAAATAATAAAAATAAATATAGGGGGAAAGGAGAAAAAATATTATTGACTAAAGAGAAAAATCCAAAAGAAAATATTTTCAATTGAATGAATAAATTATTCAATAAAGGGAAAATAAATAAGTTATTGGATTTTTATTTAAATACATTTTTTTGGCCAAAAAAAGTAAATCTACTGGAAAATTTTATGTAATTTACTAAATAAATAAATATGTATACTCGAGCAATTAATAGGAAATTGTAATGAGTAAGATAAAGTTGTAAGTCTATCTCTGGTTGCTCTTATTTACGCTATAATTATTCATTCGATGCTTCAGATTAATATAAGATAGATGGCCGATATTCTATATCAATCTTTATTTTGTCAGGTCTGGTCTCCAATGATCCTTCAATCTTTTCTGGCTCTGAGATGTCTTTGATCTATTCTGTTAGTTTAGTTTTGATGAAATCGACTATCGCTCCCAATTTTTTTATTATTTTATCGTTACTTATTTCTCATATTCTTTTTAGGTATTTTATTTAAAACATTGAAATTAAATATATCGATAACACGTATGTACTGTACGTCTTTGTATCTAAATCTTAATTTTTGAAAATGAAGAAAATTAATTTATGCTTTTAAATAGTAAGAAATTAAAGCCATTATTCTAAACTGTGAAATTTTCATTTAAATAATTTATTAATGATTTTTTACGCTAATTAACCTCTAATATGTTGCCTAATTGTTTAACAGTCGCGGTACAACGCGTCATTCACGCGATAAAGCGTGACGAGCGACGCGTTGCGATGTACATTTTCACGCTTGAGAAACGTACACAATTACTATAAATAATATTTTGTCTAGATATAATTAATAAAAATAACATTAAAAATAGTAAAATATTTTAAAAGAATATTTATTTATAGTATTTATTAGTAGCCATTATTTGGCTTGTGGCATAGCTTGAGAAATTTATAAAAAAAAAAGATATAAAGCATTTTCTTACGTCTAAAGTATTTATTTCTTTTATTAGTTATTTGATTATATAAATAAATATAGATATTGATTATTAACATTCATAAATTAATTATAAAAATCAATAAAAAATAGAATTTTAATGTACAGTACATGTGTAATATAATCTCGGTTTACTTTTATAATTATAATAACGGATAAAACAAACAAAATAATAATAATAATGTTAATAATAATACAATTTTTCTTGTGTAGAGAATTTATTTGGGTAAACAACTTCTAGAATTATTCTTTTAAATGCATTTAAATTCAATCCAATTCAAAATAAATATCAACAATATTCAATTATCTCCAGTGAAAATGCAAAGTTATACTAACAGCAATGATAGGAATACCAAAAAAAGTTATAGAAATTTATTGTTTTTATTAAATAATTATTATCAACAATAATTAAAATACATTATTTTTAATAGAATATTAATATATTGCTCAATATTTAAACATAGTTGTCAGTCTCTCATAAAACTTTATAACTCTAATTAAAATTCATATTATTTTAAAATATTTTGTTAGATGGAAAAATTATACATTTTTTTCTTCATATTTTTTTGTGTAGTTATAGAAGCAAAAGCAATGCATTTATATTTATGAAATTCTAAAATAAAAACGTTGATGGCGATTTATTAAATTGCAGTAGACCCTCGTATGACAATTATTTGTTTACATCAAAACTTGGAAAGTGTTTTAAAGAGTATATTTATAAACCTGACGTAATAACAAAATGTTTACATATATTAAAAACGGACGAGAGAGAATATTTTTGGCAAACAGTTCATAGTAAAAAGAAACATTAATTGAATTGCAAATAACATTAAATTCTATTAAACTGACTATGAACTGTAACAGAATTTATAATTATAGAGTTATATTTGTAAAGTTTAAAATCCATTTTATTAGAAGGTTATATCTAAAAAATCACTCAAAAATTCAAAAATAAAATTTTAAAATTAATTAAACTGTAGAAAAAAAGTACAAATTTAATAAAGGGGGAGGGAAGAAAAAATAAATTAAATTCATAAATTACAATAAAATGTTATGAAAATTTAATAAATAATAAAAAATAAAAATTTATAAATATATTTTTCTAAATAATCCGTTTAGTTTATTTTAAGAAAAAGCAATTTTTTAAGGAAATTTAAAGAATATAAAGTACCAATTATCAGTTATGCTTGCAGAATGCTCTCACGCGTACTGTACAGTAGGCTACATCTCTTTACCAAAGACGAATTCAGAATGCAACTTTAATAACACGATTTTTAAAGTAAGGTAGTTCGGTTTATAGTCGAATAAGCTTTAACCACGATCGTATTTACTTTCCAACTTGAAAAATTTTATTACCCCTGTCATAAATCATCAACAAAGCATCGGTTTCGAAAAGAAATAACAAAAACAAATATTATATAACACTTAGGCAGAGAAAAAAAATATTAAAACTGATCAATTTTTCTCTGTTTTATTTACATAATTCGTCAAGATAAAATTTAACTGATTAAGATTATTAATAAATAATTAGCTTAAACGGTAAACAGGTATCAATGACATCCTCAGAAATAAATTATATAACCTTGTCAAAACAATGTCCACCCTTTCACGTTAACTAGAAACTCGAATTGTCGATTATGGCAATGTTTTTTGACGTTTGTATCAGAAGTGGTACGGTCATTATAAAACATTCCTTTTCATCAAACTCTTGACCACCTGTTTATTAAACCAGGAAGGGGAACTAGATCAATTCTCCATACTTTTTCTCCCCTTCTCCCGCATCTTCCAAAGCGTGACGTCTGTAGTAGTTGCCATGGTAACCTTACTAAATATAGCAGGGTGCACGTCACTGAAACGATCGTCAGACGGATCCATGCCTTAGCTCTGTCCTTCCTCTTTCTATCTGACATTCACTGGTTCCGACCGAACATCGACCCTATTACCTATCCGGGGTCAAGAAAAGTTTACAGGATCTCATAAAATGAACGATAAGTACGAAAAAATATGAAAGGTAAGTCAAGACGTTTCAATTATAAACTTTATCAGAAAGTTTTCTTAACGAAAAGAAAAAAATCACGGAAAATATATATATATATATATATCTTTAATATAAACTCAGAAAAAAAAATTGTTTTTCTTTAATAACATTTCTGGAATTAATCTTTGTAATTGTTCAACTTTAAATCATAAAGAAAATAAAATAAAAATAATCCCGAATCTTTCTAAAATTCGAAAACATCCGGATAATGTCAAGTTGAACATTCTTCGAACTTCAATATGGATTTAAAAATCTCATGCATAATTTACAAAATTAATTAATTTCAATTATCGTAAATAAAATTAAAGATTTTTATTGACGTTATTTACCTTAAACATTGTTTTTTCTTAATTAAAATTATATTAATGTTTGTTTACTTTTGGTAATTAATTTATTATTCATGTTTTTTTTTAAAATCAATTTAAAGCAGTTTATTTTGAAAATTTGAATGATTATTTTAATAATATTTAGACGAATCAATTAATAATTTTTAAATAAAAAATAATTCTATTGATTATATAAATTATGATTAATTTTTCTATATTATACAGTACATTTGATTGATTATTAGGTACTGTACATTTTTGTGTTCTTGTTAAGAGTTCGTGTAATTTGTATACAATGAGCTATAATAATATCAAATTTTCTTGTTTTTATGACTTAAATTATAATTATTTGATCAAAATGATATTAATGTATACAACTAAACTAGATTAGAACAAATTCTCTAAAAAATTCAATTTTTTTGTTTTATATAAATTAACTTTTATAGAATATTTCTACGGTGTAATTCTTAATTTCTAAGAAATCACAATATTAATGGAATCCGGTAAGTAGAATTTTAAAGAAAAGTTAATCAGATACTTGAAAAATATGCAGTTAACGTGATTAACCTAGAGAAATTCTTATCACTAAGAGGAAAAATACTTAAATTATAAATTAACGTTGATGTAATTCTGATTAAAACATAAACTAGAAACGGTTTAATAGTATAAACAGTGAAACAAAGAGGCAAGATTGTTACATATTTAGTTTTTATAGACCTTCCTTGAAGACGAACACTAATTGTATTATACACGCTTCTCGATTTTGTTTATATACTTTAAATTAAAGAGGAAAAAAAATCGCTAACCACTACTAAAAAATGAAAGCTTTATCTGGTAGATTTTGTTTAAAAAAATGATTTTTTTTAGTTACAAAGTGTATCAAATCGAACCGACTGATTCAATCGATGAACATGTTTTGATACTGTACAAGGATATTTTTAATGTAAAAAGATTTATTTAGTGTTTGTTTTATTCTTAAGTGAAATAAATTGCTTGTCGTAGAAGCAGAGTGCTAAATATCGTCTTTCGAAAGCTGCAAAACTCGAGGTCAATAACTCGAATAAGTGCTTTTATAAATAAGTCTTTAATAATTTAAAATATTAATAGAATTTGCTTATAATATTTTACATTTTGTTTGTTTAACAATAAGTTTATTGCCTAGAATATAAGCATATTTCTTTTTAAATAAGAAAATAAAATGCACATATTTTATTAATTATCCATTTATAATGTTAAATTTTATACTTTCTAGCGTATGTTTATATCCATTTTTCTAGGTTAAGCTTCACTTTAAACGTCTTCCTAATCTTTGGAAATGATTGATAGGAACAAAACAATGGTAAAAGTTCATTCACTTCGCGTTTCTCAATTCACACGGTTTACGCTTTAATCTTTAATTTATGGGATATTTAATAGTCTCATATTTTAAAATTACATGTAGATATATAAGACATATCATTATTAGAGTTCTTTTTAATATTTCAAATATTAAAAGCCAGTTTTAAAGACCAATTTTTTCTCCAATTTATATAATTTATCTGATAATAATTTGAAAATAAATCTCTTAAATATTTGTAAAAAATAAAATATTTTCTATATACTAGAAATATA
>NW_019384664.1:402273-404317 GCF_000671375.1 Centruroides sculpturatus | reverse complement strand
TTCCAAACAACTAAACAATGGCATCCTACAGTAGACTGTAGACCATGGGTTCCCAACCTATGGGTCGCGACCCAGAAAGGGGTCGCGACGGGTTTTCTGTGGGGTCACCAACTTATGCAGTAAAGTGAAAAAAGTTTCCACTATAATGCAATATTTATTTTTAATGGTGTCTTGAAGTTTGAATAATTTCATATATTTTTTAAAAACTAAAATAAGTGTAATCTGGGTACGCTATTCTGTCACAGTTGGTTGAAACATGTGTTGAGAGTTTTGAGAGGAATAAATTAAATGTTGAGAATGACATGAGGTTGGCGTTAACAAAATCTCACCCGTGAATTTTGAGCCTGGTTAATAACATGCAATTTCAACCATCGCTTAAAGTAATTATTAAACATAATTTAAAATAAAATTATACTAAAAAACTAATTTCATTGTTTTTTAATTACCTTTAAAAAATTCCTTTTTTAATTGTATCGGGATCGCTGGTCACTTGGCTTTTATAAAAAGGGGTCGCCACCCGAAAAAGGTTGGGAACCGTTGGTCTAAACACTTGAGAACCTTGTTCTTTATTCCGGTCACATTTTTGCCTTTTTACAGACAGTCTTGATTTGTAATGGAATTAGCCAAACTTAGTGAGAAATAGAGAACGAAACCTCGATGTAAACTAGCCTAGATAAATTATAGGATAGGATTCAAATCTAAATTTTTATGGCATTAAGTTGATACTTTATCACGAAATCATTTGTAAGATTCGAAACAGTCTCAGCTTTCGCACTTTCAATGTTTTTATCCGAGATATGTGGCGATATCATTGTTTATTTTCCTAATTATACAGGAAATAAAAATATTTAAGTAATTGCGTAAATTAATAAAACACAAAGGTTGTGATATTTTAAACTATAACCTTATTTTAATAAAAAGTAAAATAAATTCAATTTAGCCTGTAAAAACTTATCTAGAATTTTTTAAATCTAAAAACATTACAGTAGTTTTCATTTTCTCTTCCTTTCTTTATTACTTTATGACCTAAGTTTCTTGTATAAACATCACTAATTTGATTAACTCATTTGACAGAAAATAAAGCCACGTAGCAAGAGTTACAACTTTAATAAAGAGGAACCTTATACAGTATTACAATAGATGTGACTAAAGAAACTACATTACAATTATTTATTTCATGGTCTTTCTTTCAAAGATAGAAGATAACGAAGACTAATTTGATTAGCTAGAGATTCATACTTTGAATTCGAAAAATCTTAATTATCACGATAGATTCGTTTCTATTAATTGATCAGAAACGTGTGACATTCTTATCGATTAATTAATTTAACTTTAAATAATACATTTTTAATTATTGTAGAGAAATAAATGGATTGTCGCACNAAAACACAAAGGTTGTGATATTTTAAACTATAACCTTATTTTAATAAAAAGTAAAAACGAATTTGAATTCCTACAGAAATAAAGAAAATATCACTAATTTCCCACTGTAGGCCTAATTCAATGCAGTTTGTAAACGGATATTGTAAAGTTATTCTAAATGCACCACGTTACTAACAGTATGATTTCAGAGAATATATTAAATATCATTGCCAATACTCATAATGAAATCCAATTTTTAACTGTTCTTTGAGTTCTCGATACTGCACTTGACAGCAACACTTCTATTTGAAATATTACTCCTTGTATTTTGGAGATGTTTTCGGCGATATTTCATTGCGTACAAATAATATAAACGGAAGAAATAAATATAATTATTACTGAATATTCTAATGATTGCGTACATTACTATAGCAATATAACCAATAAGTGAGAAATAATATCTAAAATACAAAAAGATTTTTCTGTTTAATAAAGTTCTTAAAAATATAACACTTTATTATACAGTGGTACCTCAGGATACGAAATTAATCCGTTCCGAAACTGAGATCGTATCATGAAAATGTCGTAAGGTGGATCATCTTTTCCCATACGATTACATGTAAAACCAAATAATTCGTTCCAACGCGAAAAACATACTCAAATTAAAGCCAAGTAATACATT
>NW_019384664.1:322656-394642 GCF_000671375.1 Centruroides sculpturatus | reverse complement strand
TGGAATATATCTGTGTGGAGTTAGATAGATGACCGGCATGACTATTTTTAACAGGAGGAAAACTATGATATACAGAGACAAGAAAATACTAATTTAAGGTGGAGAGCATATATTTTAAGTTAAATAAATTAAAAATATAATTAAAAATTGCAGTCCGGCATTGTGACGATGTCACAATAAATAATTGCTTGTTTTTCTATATTTTTTCTTTGTATATAGGTCCATATGTATTAGTACTAAAATTTTAGTTTTAAAAATCCATTACAGTAGACACTCTATAACACTATTGATAATTCCGTGTTATATGAATTCCATGTTGTACGAGTCACTTAGATTTTACAAATGCGTGTGCTGGGCTGTGAACGGCTCAGGTATTTGTAAAATCTAAGTGACATGTACAACATGGAATTCATATAACACGGAATTATCAACAGTGTTATAGGGAGGTCTACTTGTATTTTTTTCTTTCTGAAAGCAAAATGCATCGGAGTCTTCTATTATTATTATTATAACTTGATCATAATGAATAATTACGATATTTTAAGCATATTTAAACAATAATTTCTTTATTAAATTATGTATTAGTCTAACAAGAAATATATATCATTTGCCTCGTTTAACTCCTGACATTTTTATTTCTCTTCGTGCCTTTTAATTTTAGTTGAGTTCTATATCTAATTTATTTTCCAACATTATCTCTACTAACAAATGTTTATACGTCGAATTTTTGACTGTTTAAACATACGTTTGAGGCTAATTGCCAGAAAGGATTAAAATTATGCATACTTTCTCTCATATATATATTCGTTACCTTATCTACATTACTAATTCAATTAACAAAATTTCAGTTACAAAAGACATCTTATGGAATTACTATTTGTTACCTTCTTTTGTTTATTCTATAATTTATATTATTTCTCTATCAAATGAAAGTTTAAATTATAAGAAAATTGCCAGAAAAATTTTAAATCTGAAGATAAAAGTTATGAGCAAATTGGTATAAAAAAATATGTTTAAATTAAGTTGAATCTATTAAAAAGTATGTTAAATGTTGTAAAAGTTGTCTTATAACTAACATAGTTATACTGGAAACTGTAAAAAATGTAATGAAAAAAATTTCTTCTTTTGTAGAATTTTGAGAAAATGCTTTTTTTTATTACACTTCTAATTCATTTATTAAGAAACGCATTTGAATCATTTATCCTTATAAAAAGTCTTGTGAATGAAAATTAGAAAGCTGTAAATCATAATTAAAGCAAATAGGATAAAGGAAAACATAATTTTTTTCGTTTTGTAAACGATTATTTATTTTTATTTACAAGAAAATTCATTATACACTCTCCTTAAAAGATCGTAAATCAACTAAATTAGATTTACAAAACTCGTTTACAGACCTGTGATTTTTATACAATAATTAAAATTATTAACATTTTATATGAGTTAAAGAATGACTTTTTCATATTTCGTATAGCAAATTAGAATGCATTAATTGCAGAAATTGTGTAAGGAGATTCAATTATGCTCTATATAAAATTACCTTACGAATATAAATTTGTTTATNTAGGTCCATATGTATTAGTACTAAAATTTTAGTTTTAAAAATCCATTACAGTAGACACTCTATAACACTATTGATAATTCCGTGTTATATGAATTCCATGTTGTACGAGTCACTTAGATTTTACAAATGCGTGTGCTGGGCTGTGAACGGCTCAGGTATTTGTAAAATCTAAGTGACATGTACAACATGGAATTCATATAACACGGAATTATCAACAGTGTTATAGGGAGGTCTACTTGTATTTTTTTCTTTCTGAAAGCAAAATGCATCGGAGTCTTCTATTATTATTATTATAACTTGATCATAATGAATAATTACGATATTTTAAGCATATTTAAACAATAATTTCTTTATTAAATTATGTATTAGTCTAACAAGAAATATATATCATTTGCCTCGTTTAACTCCTGACATTTTTATTTCTCTTCGTGCCTTTTAATTTTAGTTGAGTTCTATATCTAATTTATTTTCCAACATTATCTCTACTAACAAATGTTTATACGTCGAATTTTTGACTGTTTAAACATACGTTTGAGGCTAATTGCCAGAAAGGATTAAAATTATGCATACTTTCTCTCATATATATATTCGTTACCTTATCTACATTACTAATTCAATTAACAAAATTTCAGTTACAAAAGACATCTTATGGAATTACTATTTGTTACCTTCTTTTGTTTATTCTATAATTTATATTATTTCTCTATCAAATGAAAGTTTAAATTATAAGAAAATTGCCAGAAAAATTTTAAATCTGAAGATAAAAGTTATGAGCAAATTGGTATAAAAAAATATGTTTAAATTAAGTTGAATCTATTAAAAAGTATGTTAAATGTTGTAAAAGTTGTCTTATAACTAACATAGTTATACTGGAAACTGTAAAAAATGTAATGAAAAAAATTTCTTCTTTTGTAGAATTTTGAGAAAATGCTGGATAACCTACTGAAAGCTTGAATTAAACTAATTCAATTATTAATATAAACTTCTAAAAAATGATTAAGTTGAAAATTCTGATAGCCTTTAAGCTTTAATTGTTTAATCTTTCAGTTTGTCATGACTATAGATATAAACAGCCGAGTTGTAGACAATTGCATTCAAATAAAGGTTTATGTTAGAAATTAGTTTGGCAATAGACTTTATCGATCGTTTTACCTTAATATTTGAATGCCAATTTGAGATTATTTAACTTTATTAAAGTACCTTGAATCTTTTAATACACACTAATCCAACGTTTCGTTTGGTACGGTACTAACCTGACGAAATTATCTCCACTACAACTTCGAAACGTGTTCTATAATTAATGAGTTTCGCAAATGCAACACAAATTACCTAAACTAAACACGTATTAAATTCATGATTAGATTGTTCTAGTATAGCATTTCTAAATCCCTCATTACATAAAATATAAAATTTTGATAGAAGATTTAGTTCATTATGAAAAGAAAAAATGATCCGAGTGCAAAATGTCAGGAAAGTTACTTAGTTTTTACGAAATGAATGTTAAAGAATTGTTTTGAATTTAGCTTTGAAAATAAAGAACTTAAAATTCTTTTAAAATAGAGATCTTTAATGATGCGAAAACATTAGTCTTAATATAAATGGAAGATTATTTCGTAAACCTTTAAAAGTAAATATTTTATGAAGCCCTTTGATGTTATAATTTTGTTTTATTATCGAACTAACAATTATGCAGCATATCATTAATTTAATGTAACAAAAATTATAATTAACTCTCAATACAGTATTTAGCTATTTTTTTTCTAATTACAATGTTTACCTCATTAAATTACATTGTTTAATAATTTCTTCATTAAAATTATTTTCTCTGTTGCTTGTTAAGTCATTGAAACAGAAATATAATTTTAAGTCATTTAAAAATTACGTATCTTCAACAGAATTACTTTATAATATGTAATTTCAGTTCAGAAATGTAAAAAGAAATACTTTATAAAAAATAAATTTGTTTAAAAAAATGAATCTACTTATATAAATTTATATTGTGAAGTTAATATTGATTTTTAGAATCTTATCTACACGAATAGAAAGATGTTTGATATAAGAGTAAATTATCTGCAGAGAGGTAAGTGACGAATTACATAAGGTCTATAAGACAGGATAAAAAGGATAGTAACCATCAATCATATACTTCTTCATGTTACATTTTTGAAACACGTTTGTACTAGAATGAATAATTGCTAATATCTTCGTCAGATTCTCTTGATGAGCAATGATGTCAAAGGAACCATACAAATATTCGTTCCTTTATCCTATTGATGATAAAAGCCATAATATATCTTATGAGATTACATTTATATTCTCTTTTCACGGCTTGATCTTTAAACAATAGCTTTTTTGATGTATAATTCACATCACTGCAGAGGATTTTTCCAGATGTGGTCAGTGGTGATGGATATTCTTTTGTTCTATTCGCTTAGGAAGCTATCTCCCATGTATAATTGAAACTATTTTTATTTGATATAAACTACTTCATCGTCGAATGAATTAAATTACCGAGAATAAATGGCAATAAAAATACCATCAAATTTAAATTATCTACGAGTAAGTATAATTCGTAACACCACACTAGAGAAAAATCAATATATTTTAAATTTAAATAATTCATTATTGGAATATATCTGTGTAAATATTTTGACATAAAAATACAATTTTATATGTAAAAATATGTTTTATATTTTTATATTTTTCCTTTCTATTTTATTAACGATAAGCATAAACTTTGTAGTTGACACCTACTACATTTATTATAATTATGATATTACTAAATGCTTACATTGAATCAATAATTTAAGTCGATATGCTAAAATTTTAAACAATTTTAAATTATAAATATTCTATAACATTTAACTTTAAACTCTACAAACTACATTATCATCAAATTAAAAATCATGATATACCTATAGGCAAGAAGAAATTGATTTGGAGAAAGAGAATTTGAATTTATGTCTTTAGTAAACAAAATATGGATGAAAAGTCTAACTATTAATGAAGACTTCTTTTAGAAGAAAGTATAAATCTGTTTGATTGTTCAGCATTTTTTATTAAAATTTTTTTCGATTTTTTTTACTAAAATTTATAGAATTTTATAGGAAAAAAATGAATGAAGACGACACACTTCATTTATTTTCCGGCTGTAACAGTATAACAAGTAACAATCGGCGAAATTTTGACTCTCCTGGTTTTATTGAATTTCTCGACATTTTGAGGTGCTCTGATTTCTAGAACAGAAAAAGAACAAAATTCTGCACTTATGAGTACATATGTTGGCTTGTATATCTCGGACCCTATTGACCAAATATTCTGAAATTTGGCAGGAATACTTCTATATGTAGGGCATTAATGCTATTACATTTTAAAGATTATAAGTGACGAGGGAAAGGAAGAGAAGGTTATGTTTCGAGTGGGGTCAGACTTAATGAAAATTTTATTGCTAGACTGTTGTATATGTAGTCAAAAGAATATGATTTAAACTCCATTCAATCTAGACGAAGTTTAAATCATTATAATTGAAATAAATTTTGATTTATGAGTAATTTTCTACTAGGCCTGTAAAATATAATGAATAATAACATTGATAGTTCTTTAATTTTGTATACGTTTGTACAAAATTTATTTTAAATAAGCAATTTATAATTTATGGTAAATATCACACATTGTGTTTACAGCAGTTTACTTTTATCATAACGAAACAAAACACATTAAGAACTTTTTAATTTATTTTTAGAACTAAGAATAATTTTAAGATGCTTAAATTGATGTATTGACTTTATTTTTTATTCGTTCTCACGATCAATGTTACAACAAATCAATGATTTGAAAAATATATGTTGAAGTTTACGCCGCAATTCTGCACTTGACTGTTTCATTGTTTACATTCTGTATTTTCAATTCAATTCTTCATAAAAGATTGTTGGATTGATTAAAAGCCAGCGAGGCAATATTGATAATCGTAGTGACGAAAAATATCCGGTCTACTGAAATTATTCAGAATCCATCAGGAAAAGCTGTAAATGCACTAACAAGAGATATTAATTTTCTAAATTACTAAATGAATGAACACCTTGTTAATGAACTATTCGAAGTCGTTCGCTTGTGATTTAACGAGATTACTATGTTTAATAGAGTTAAATACAATGATAATGTTAATTATTTACATCTGTTCTGTTGAAAATGGGTCTTTTGTTTACTTATTTCCTCATATAATATAAAGTGTGAAAATTAAAAATTTTTGAGTGTATTTTTCTTTGATGAGATCTAAAACTATGCTACGTTTCAAAAATTTTATGAATATATTTCAATAGACAAATAAAAGTAAATAAAATATTAAATTTAATTTAAAAATTCCTTATTATATATATATATTTAGATTTAGAGATATAAAATTACACTGATGATAAAAATATTTAAAATAATATAGGCGTAAACTTAAATTACTGAACGATATAGAAAATTTTGAAAAAATAATTTAGTTAGCTTATATTTATTATTAAATTATTTTTTTATGGAACAAAATTTCATAGAAAAATTCTACTCCATTTGGAAAAAGTGCTTAGTCTAGTGAAAAAAAATAAAAATAAAAAAAACAACTTCAAAAATCACTATGTGCTATTTACAGTACATTTTTATATAAAAAAAATAAAGTGCGATATTAGATCAGTAATGTTACTATTACAAGAAACTATAGAAAGAAACTTTTCTTAGGTCAATTTTGTTCGAAAAATTTACTTCTAATATATTTTAGTTATAAATCATGCTTAGTTTATCTATTCAAAAATTATATAACTTACATATAATGTGACTTTATTATAAATTCAGAAAACCTTTTATTATTTAAATGAATAAATAAATAAATAAATAAATAAATATATATATATATATATATATAAAATTGTGATAATGGAAAAACGCATTTGAATTTATTTTCTATTCGCAAAAAAATAAAACAATTTAAAGAAACAACATTAAACATCTGTATACAATAAAAGTAAATTGATTCTATTTATACAACTCCAGCATTTTAAAATATTACATTGAAAAAATGAACAGTTTAATATTCAAATCTTTATGTTTCCGAATTTTGACTTAATTATTTATGTAAATATTCTTAAATAATAATTTTAATAATTTATTTTTAGCGTTTTTTTGAATATGCTAATTAATTTTGTCATCAGAAAGCCAGCATAAAATAAGATAATTAAGCTTACAAAAGGTTTAAAACTAAATTAGTCTTGTCAGCAATATTTTTTAATTAGATTGTGGTAAGTGGAATTGATTTACTACATTTTTTTTTCTTTTTTTCCTGCTATTATTACGATGCTAAATTTTTGTACGCTGAAGAGGGATAATGTTTTTTATTATGTGAAATGAATCAATAGACATAATTTAATTATATGTATCAATACTTAAAAATTACTTTCGAATTTTGATTATCATATAATGTTTATATTTTATGCTTAAATTGTTCCAAATAATATACTTTGATCTTATATAAATAGCCTTTAGCAATAGAATGTTAACGTTATAAAAAACGGATCATAAATATCCTCGAGGAAGGTAAAAACAAAAGAAAATAACATTTTTATAAACATACGTTTGATATAAAATGAAATATCAAAAATATAATTTTGTTAACAAAGTTGATTTAAGAAATAAAAATAGAAATCGATGCACATATTTTAGGAATTTAATAGTTTTTATCCAATCGTCGTTGAGATAAACTTAATTTTCTGTTCAATTTTGTATGTCTGATATTTTAAGTTCTTTGTGTTCATAAGAAATTTTTAAAGAACAATTTATATGATATATACTGTACTTAAACGACATTAAAAGGTATAAGTTAATATTATTCATAAAAAAAACTATAAATTTTTATCTCTGAACTGTTTTCTTACTGAAAAATATCCTAATAAAATATCTATTAGTAACGTAATAGTACTTTGATTTGAAGAGTTAAAATGAATTCATTCTAAGCTTCAAGATGCTTTCTGAACAAATATTTTAGAAAAAAACATCATTTCTATCTTCAGATTCAGTTATTTTTCTTCATTCAACGTAAATTGACAAAAAGAAATGCTTTGCCAATAAATTTCATTCTTTTTTTTTGGTATTTTTTTTCTGTTTTCAAGAATTGCAACTTAAATTTTAGAAATGTTATGAAAACGAAATTTTCAATAACGAGAACTCGAATCTTAAAATATATATATATTGTTTTAAGAGTAGCTTATCTATTACTTCTAATAGGCCTATTGATTTCTTATAAATTTACAAACAGATTTTCTGTGTAACGTAAATTACATGTAAATTTTAACATTAATAAAAAATTAAAATATTTTATTGATGTATAATAAATTATTGCTACTATCCTTACTTACGTTTTATAAATATTATATATAAATAATCTTCAAGTCAAATAATATAGTTTTATTATAAATTTAATCTGATAAGTTAAATATATACTTGTTACTTGTATGCATATGTATAGGTGCATAAATGTGATAAAACCTCGACATAGCGTCTTCGTAAATAGCATCAGCTTCTTAAAGAGCCAAGAAATATTTGTGAATAGATCTTTCTCATAGAAAATCCTTCAGTGCTAAATATACAATATTGCATTATAAACCGCATTGTTATCAAATCATAACTTTCAAAGTCAAACTCGTGGATATATGTCATTACTACTGAAAGTCTGATTGAAAAGAAATGAAACTAATTTTATAATAAATCGATTATTCAAAATTGTTAAATTTTAATGCTAATTTCTCTCGAAGTAAATTCCTTCTGAAATAATAATAATACACTTATTTCATTTTTTTAAATGCCTCATAGCATCTCTGGAAGTTATTTTCATCGAGCTCTTGCACAACATCGCTTACAGCTTTTTGGATGTTCTCGACGGTTTCAAAATTTGATAACTTCTAATGATGATTTATAATTGTCATTCGTTGATCTTCAAGAATGACACTCCGTGCAAATTCAACATTATCTATCACCAAAAGTCGAGGTTGAAGGACGTCCTGATCTCGAAAACATTTTATTCCAAAGAGTACATGACAGAAGTTCATCAACATGCACATTTTTTAAACGCATTCTTCACTATTCTGTAGCCACTATTCGAGACATACGTGCACAAAATCTTCAATAATACTCGTTGTATTGACACGAAAAGATTAAAACTTGTATTATACGCTCAGGTAGAATTACGCAATTGACTGTTATGCAAACGAATGTTGCCATAACGCACAATACAGATTTAGTCTCATTACTATCATCATCAGATCTCGTATGTAATTCTTGTTATTTGAGATGACGCTAAATCGAAGTTTGGGTGTATCTATACAATATATACATACACACATGCATTATTTATAGTTATGTAAAGTTACTTGTAAGTCTACATGTCCGAATAAAATATAAACTTTTAGGTAAATAGAGACAATACATATAAAAATATTGTATATAAGCTAAGAATTTAATCAAACGTAGAACGTTCACAAATATTTGAAATAAGTTCTGAAGCTATTCTTAAAATTAAAAATTAAATTTCTTAGAATCGATATTACTATTATAGATTTTCATTCTAAATGTACACTCAACAGTGAATTATTGAATATTTGGTTAAGTTATAACTAAATTTTCTAATGGAAATTTTTAAATTTCTATTATAGTAATTATAATAATAAGAATAATTATTTTCTTTAAAATAACGTTAACTTCAGAAACTTTTCTGATTTATAAGTATACATATTTTTAAATTTAATAATAAATAAAATCTTATATATAACATTTACATCAAGTAAGTTTAAAAATAATACAATAAAAATGATTTATTTCATACCAGCAAGTTAATTTAGCATAAAAATTTCCATCTCAAAAATTTAATGTTTCTGTTCTTTGTTTAGCCACTTTGTTTTTATTTTTATATCTTTAATTTATAAGCAAAAATGAATAAATTTTTTAAACTTGCATTAAAAATGTATATAACAGTTCTTAAATAATATGTAAACAAAATAATTTAATATTGAGTGTCAGAGATATTTAATTCAAAATGTATTTGAGTTTATATTTTGTTATTTTAAAAACAATTTTACTTTAAAATGAGTTGTATAAAGAAACTTGTAAATAGTTTTGAAAACGGAAATATTTCAATTTAAAAAATTCATACAGTTGCAAAAAACTAAAGAGAAAGTTCCTACTTGCACGAATGCTTTCACACGCACATGAGGAAGCCGAAGGAAGTTAGAAACATTTCAAACTTTTAACAAAATGTTTGTTCTTATTATCATATTTTAATAATTTATATTAATAGATTTAATTTTAATAAAATAATACTATAACAGTTTTATTATTTGGCTGTAATTTAATTCTGAAAACGATTTAATTAAAACGAATAATTTTTATCTAAAAATTAAGCTAGAATACAATTTTTAATTCTTAATTCTATAAGAATGTTATTGATTTATCATACTGTAAGCTACATTTCAAGTTGAAATGAGAAAATTATTTTTTTTATAGTAATACAGTAATATTTAATATGTAATAGGTAATTTATGTGATAATTATCCTTTATGACATTGGTCTTGTATTAGGATAGTGTAATCATCATTAATGACTTCAGGATGAATTTTTACTTATTTAATTCTTTAAATATTGTAATAAACTAAATGGTTTTATAATCAGATGCTACGTTATTTCTGTCTTACTTTAATAGATGAATTTCCGCCCTTGCCGTGACTAATGGGCTGGCCGCGTGAAATTTTCTTGGTTTTCTACGCCTGTCTTACACCTAAATATTCCCATAGAAAGTCTCTCGAGAGGCACTTTCCTCCTTGGCAGATTGTCCATATGTTGCGCTGTCTAATCCCATTAATCCAATCTACCCTCGCAATATCTTGTTAACTTTTTAGTGCCCACAGGATAGAAAGAGCAAAGAAATTTTAAGTATCTTGTTAAGTTACAATTTGAAAAAATTGTAGACCTATATATTCCTACTGTCGTCCATCCGTCTCTTTCCTCAAATCTCGAGAAGAGAGTTAGGTAAATGAAAGCCGAGACAAGATAGGGAACCCATAGGGACAGGGGGACCCAAATAACTGTATACGAACTTCCGATGCAAACCGAAAGTCACGTTATTTCAATTTAAAAATTTTCCCCTGAAAGTAGTTAGCTAGACGACCGGCACAACTCTATTGCTAACGGAAAAGTATGATGTATGGGGGCAAAATACTACTAATTTGAGGTTGAGAGTATATATTTTAAATTAAAAAATTATTAAAAATATAATTAAAAATTGTCAGGCATTGTGGCCATGTCACAATAAATTGCTCGCTTAATTTTAAAAATTACTAAAGCCTTTAAATTTTAAATTGTTTTGCGAATATTTTAAAATCTTATTCGTAAATAACTTTAACATTTTTATCATAAGGATATAGAAACACGTTAGATCTATAATTGTATGCTATAAGTTTGTTGTATACTGGTTGTTCAATAATAACTCACCAGAGGATGCTTCCGCGCAAAGCATGTATGTATTTAACATACGGGATGCACTCAGAGGAAACATGTAATTTACGATGTAAATCGTCGCAATATGTAATCATCAAGATATACCGTGCAGTTAATGATACAGATGATGCGTTACTTTTCAACAACCTAGTATGATTTATGTAACTAAATTAAATGGCCTAAAATAACAAACAATAAAGTTTAAGCACAGTTAGTAAAAAATATAAGTAGAAAGTATAAGTACAGATTAAAATACTGTAATCTTCAGTAGAAACTTTCATAGAGTTTGTGTGCCAATTGCATTTTTTTTTTTTTTTGCTCTTTCCACGCTCTGTATACTAAGATGGCCTGTCTTTTTAGCAAGCTCATTATGGGTTCGGCCACGCCCACAATGGGGCAGCGGGTGGCGACTCGACACAACTTGGGATGGACCACTTCCGACAAGCTCCATGGAGTTTTTCGACCCTTCCGGATTCCAGGACGGTAGGCTGCCACCTGACTCGTTTGATGTCTGTCCGTCTAACCAATTGTAGTCTGTTACGAGAATGAAAATATTTCTGAAAATGCGTTTTCATTTACTATTATTATAGTGCACTCATTTCAAAATCTGTTTTGCTTCTTAGTTCTTTTAAAGAATATAATTTTCCTGTTAAATATAATTCTCTAGTATTGTGCAAACACAATAATAAAAAGTATATTTCTAAAACAATGTAAAACAATATGTTGTTTAGAGCATATTACATAGAAAGGAATTTCATTGTTACGTTTTTAAGAATTCTTTACTTGAAGAAGGGAGAAAGGTTGAAATATACAGTATCTTTTCTTACATTCATTGCATTAAATTATCTTCAACATGTAATAAAAAACATACGTAAGTACAGTGAACAGTTATGTAAGTATTAAAATTACAGTCGTATCATGATAATATTTTTATTTAAATTACAAATAATAGCTTTTTTAATACAATCATTTGCATCTTTTTCAATAACAGAAAACATTATTCTGTGAATAATAAAATAAATTTGAATGAAAAGTACAGAGCAACAAATATTCTGAAAAGCATTATTTATAAGTATAGAAATTTTTCTTCAATGATGTAAATTCTATATGTCTATATCGTTACATATAAGTAAATCAAACATTATTTAAGGCGATCGTTTGGTTATGTATCTATATCGTTACAGTTCGTATAAACAATTGAAAACGTAATAAAAATTACTGCAAATTTTAAATATCTAAACAAAGATCCTCGTGAGAAAAAATAAATCGTAAAATTAAAAAAATTTAAATATCAAATAGCTCATGACTTTTACGCAAAATAAACGTATTTTTGTTTTCGCTCTTTCCACCCTATGGGAACTAAGATGAATTTTTCCCAGGTCCATCGCGAGCCAGTCACCCAATGGTGGCCAATAGATTGCCCATGATACATTTCTGTGGATTGCTCAGATTCGATTCCGGGTCGCCCAGAGCGATAGGCTGATGCCTTAATCGTCTCGTCCAACCGGCCAAAAAACTTTTGTATTTTATTACAAATGGAATCCGTAGCATCTTTTCGCAGAAAGAATTCAAAATATTTTACGAATTTCGTAAAGGAAAATAGCCACAAAATTGCAATGATCAAATATAAATTTTAAATTCTTTAATTCATTTTGATTTTTTAGAACTAGAAAAATTAAAATGATTTCAGATATAAAGACACCCAAAATTTTGTCTGTAAATATAAAATACTTGTCACAAATTCGTTCTAACATAAAATTTCAACAATATAAACAAACCATTTTCGTTAGTTTAGATTAAGAATAAAATGCATTTGTTAATTAATGTCAAATAAGATCTTTTCATTCGGATTTTAACAAACGAAACATGAAAATTTAAAGAAAAGGAAATTGTACTTATTATAATTATTTTTCTTACTTTTGAATATTTATTTGCATGTGTTTTTAGTTAATTAAAATTTTATCTTAATTTTAATTTTTAATTAGTCTTTTCTTATTTCTTATTATTGGATTATTCCGTTTTTATTTGTTTTATTTTTCACTGTAAATAATCAAAGAAAATAATGCCTACTTTATGCATGTCTTATTAGTAATAAATATAGTGCAAATTTTGTCTCTTGCGAATAGATTCTCGTAAAATAATTATTTTTATGGACATGTGCTTCTGGTTTAACAAAATGTAAGTTTATCCTCCTTATCAATTTTTATAGATATGATGTTGAAGAAATTATACAAGTAGTCAGTAATCAGAATAATTTACATTTTTATCCAAAAGTTTTATGAAAATACGTGTACGTTTTTAATACTTCAAAGCATTTGAGAAGAAACTATTTGAACATGATGGTGATAAAAGAAACTATGAATAATTCAGTATGATCGTATAGATCTAAGACTTTAATTTTCAATAACAGAAAATATTAACATTTCATTTTAATGCTTGACAACTTAAACAATTAAAATCTATTTTAAAATAATTAAGTCCTTAGTTATTAAGGCTGTATAATAGTAAGTTTCACTATTAATTATTTGTCAGTAGCCTATGGTATTATATAAAGATAGGTGAATAACATTTTTATCGAATATTTAGTAAAATTATTACATTCAACAATTTATCTAGTTAATAATTTCATTTAATAATTATTATTTAACTTATTTTATTTTTTCAACACATTAAATAAAATACAATGAAAAGTAGAAAGAAAAAAAACAATTTACTAAATTCTAAGAAATTGAACTTCAAACTTTTTTTTGACTTTGCCTTTTATAGTAGCTTTTTTTTTAAGGTACTGTTAATCAATAATTGTTTTCATTCTCAACTAATGCTCAACTAATGCAGATTTTTATTTGAGAAAACAACCATTCGAACACGTTCAGGATGTAGTTTACTTCTTTTCTTGTTGCAAATTAAACTAGCGATACTGTTGGAGGCAGCATCCGTACTTAAAGAGAGATATTGGAGATATTCGTAGTATTCGAATTTCTTACTTTTATTCATTTATATGTTTGATCTCAAATTTCGAATACTTCCTAGTATATTCAAAAATTCGCTAATAGTATTCGGTCATCCCTATCATTATACAATAATAAAATACAATCATATTGCAGAATGGTGTGTATTCAGTTTACAATAACTGTTGAAAATAGGTCTACTTTTCTATGCTAGAATTTTGAATATTAAATATTTTTTTAATATACATTTGGTTGTGATTTGTATATTCAGTTCGAATACACGAGGTTAATGTATAACTACTAGGAATTATTTGGAATATTACTAGTTTATTCACAGATGACCTATTTAGATATTCTGTTGGTTTAATTCAGCTATGCTTTTTATAAATGGACTATTATAAATTAATATTTATTCCTATTCAAGATAATAAAAATTCACAGCATTGCCTCTAAAGGCTGTGTATAATTGCTTTCTACTTCAGAGATATAAATTGAAATCTGTTTTCATAAAATGTTTTCTGAGTAGTTTGAATATGGGCATCGTCTTCCTCCTCTTATTGCTAGTCAGATTTTATTTATAATGAAAAATGAAGTCGGCCGTACGGTCTATTAGCACTTCTTGTAACAATCCACTCTAATTAAGACTGGAAAAATTAGAAATGTTTAAAAATAAATTTTGATTTCTTAAAATAATCTTAGTTCTAAATTATAATTGAGTTTCATTCTACATAAATGGTATTAATTTATACAACGATTAAAATTAATTAAACCTGGACTTTGTTAAATATTATTATAGTGTTATTCAAAACCTCATTACCTTAAAGCCTGCAACAGTAGAAAGAAATATTAATGATAAGAATCATTATAGAAGTTTATGATGCAAAATTAATTAGCAAACATGTAATGTTTATGAGATTTTAAATGTTAAAGCAATGGAGATTGCTTTCGTATAGTGTCTCTGTTGAATCTCGATTAAAGTTATTTATGCAACATTTAAGAACAAGTATTCGATCCTATTACAATATCTTCCCTGATAATTTTGTTATCTATTAGAATATTAATCAAATATTTATTCTCTAAAATAATATTGAGAAAGAAGTATTTCTGTATTATGAACAAATGGAATTTGAAGTTGATAATTCTATCTTTTTTGTTTTGTTTTTATTTAAAAGACACGATCTGAAAACCTTCAGGCAAATCATTCTGATTTCTAGTAAATACTTTCTTTCTTTTGAGGCAGGTATTTGTGCGTTATATCAATAAAAGCATTAAAAAATACGTAAAAGCCTCACTAACAAATGTTACTATTTTCAGAGATACAATTAAAAAGTAAAGATGAACATCGTCGATAGATTTATATAACTCATCAGGAACAGATGAATAATAAAAATCCTACATAAACGATATTCATCCTACATAATAACTATTTTTAAAATATAAATTAATTTTTTCAGCATATTTTAGAACAGAAAGTAAACAAAAAACGCAAAATAAATTTTATATAAATAAAATTATCTATATGTAGAGCAGAAAGATGAAAGAGTATTAATATAATGCTATCTTTTAAATAAATAATTCCGGTTAAAATTGTTTAACCTGTTATTTACACTTATGCCAGATTTCAATCTTTATGAATGACTTTTATTGATATATTTAATTTTACTTTTTCACTATTTCCATGAATATTGTACAAAGTGGGTTTAAAAACTTACAGTAAAGGATCAAAAAATCAAAACGTGTTAGGATGTACGGAAATTTATTTTATCTTCTTTTCAAAATAATCATCCTAAACTTTAATACACTTTTTCTAAAGATTTCTCCAGTTCAAGAAACATTTAGAAAAATCAGTTTCTTCAAAATCTCAAAAGTTTCCGTGATTCATCTTGAATGTGTTCTATTGACTCACGCCATTTTCCTTTTAAAATTGTATCTGCTACTTTTCCTCAATCACTCTTTTCCCACTATCTAGTTTTTAATGACTTTTTTCTTTACTCAAAGTTGAAAGAAAACTTTAAAAGAAAAACGCTTTGAGTCAATAGAACTCATACAAGACGAATCAAAGAAAATTTTGCGATCCCTGAAATAATCTGGTTTTTCCAAATGTTTTCTAAAATTGGAGAAAATATATTGATGCTCAGAATGATTATTTTGAAGAATATTGTATAAATTTTCGTACATCTTAACATGTTTCAATTTTTTCATCCATTACTCAAATGTTTTGAATACAATTGTATTTATTTTTAATTTGTTTTGTATTTTTGAGCATTGTTAATACTATAATAACAGCCAAAATATATAAAAATTTTCTATATTTTATACAGAAAAATTTAGAAATGATCAATTAAAGAACTGTTGAATTATCGATCGAATGTGTTGTTATCAGTATTAACTAGCATTTGGTAAAAATTATTTGGCATTTTTCATTATAAATGTCATAGTTTTGTCATTTCATATACATTCTTAGGTGTAAATATTAAACTGTATTAGAATTTTAGAATTAGTCACAATAACAGTCTCATTAAATTAATTACATAATATTAAATATTAGCTGTACTTATAACTCTATTAAATAAGAACATCATTATTTTTATTAGTTCGCATTTTATAATAATATTTACAATTTAAAGTAACCGACGACATAAATAGAACCTTATTAAAACTTCAACTGTTATAAACTAAATTGAAAATATTAAATTCTATTAGTGCAATACATCTATTAGATTATATAATCTTACTTCTTAAGATAGATCCTATTTATTTATATTTGTTTTAAGAAATTTCCATGATTGCAATTACTATTGGCCTAATATAATAAATTTAAGTAAAATTGTAAAAATAAATTAAATTATTTTATTGTAAGTTTAACTTAGTTAATATTAGCACTTAAAAATAGAATTTTTACATATAAATTATGAAAGAACAACTCGAATTTTGTTGAAATTTGTGCTTTTAATTTTTAAGATCATAATACCCAATTACATTTAAGATAATTATTAATTAATTTATTTGAAATTTATTTTTTTTATAATGGATGAATTTTGAGAAAAATTTCTTAAAAACTGTAATGAAGCAATTTAAAAAACAAGACTATGAAAATGAGAAAAATTAGCCGTGTGAATTGACTATTCAGCTAAGAAATGAATTCTTAATGATCTATCAGCCTTAAACGAAAATCTTAAATTAAATTAGCCCAAATTCTTAGTTCAGCATCAAATAAAATAATTCTGATTATAATTTTTTAAATATTATGTATTTATAGTTCTTATGTTTAGATATTGAATTATTGAATTCAGGATGAAAACATTAACTAAGTGGTTTGTTAGCAAATTAATCTACGCTACTCTTGAAACTATTAATTACAAGCCTAAATAAATAAATATATTTTTAAAAATAATATTACAATTATTTGGAGAAATTCAATTTAATTCTATGTAATATTTATAGTTCGGATTTACATAGTTTACTCATAGTTTACATTTCCCAAAAAGAAATAAAATTAAGTTTTATGAATCTATTGTTAACATGACTATAATTGAATATAATTGAATGACGTATATATATTACATTCTTATTATTTTTGGTATGTTTTCGGAGATAAATTTAATTGAAGATAATTCTTCAAGAGTAATCAATATATACACACATATATATACAGTATATACAGCTTAATTAGTTTAATCATCTTTATCAGGCATTTATTTTATAAAAATCTTTAATTATATATTACTTAAAGTTCATTCCTATTTAATTTCTATCTACATTTTTGATATATTTCACGGAATTTGCTTATTAGTAAAGATTTGCAATCATAATTAGGCAAACAGGAAGTTATTTAAACATTGAGTCAACCGTTTTCTGATGCAGGATTATTTTCAACTTGTTTAGTAAATCTTTAAAATAAATTTATTAAAGTTAAAAAACATTTTTAAATTTTATTCTAAATAAAAATTATATTGACTATTTCTAAATTAGAATATTTATATATTTGTTGAGATGTACTGTACAATAATAATTCAATTCAACTTCAAACTTATGTTAATAATTTTAAATAAAATAAGGAAAATTAGAAATTTCTAAAAATTTAAATTCTGAAAATTCTAAAAATCGATCTGTTTTGTGTAAGTCTAGAGAAGAGGCCTCTTGGGAAAAAACCGTTTCTTTTTGTCCGTTAACCTTTGGATCATCAAAGAAATAAACTGGGAGAATGATGAGTAGAAATCATCCACTACAATAGGATCTGCATCCTTCTGACAAATCACAGCATTGTTAATATTAAAAACCGAACAGGTCTCTCTTATTTTGAATTATTTGTAAAACAATTCTTAAAACCTTTTTTGGCTTTAGAAATCGACTAAATTTTCGTGAAAATTTTTCTAGCGCAGTTTAAATTAATTCTATGTTAACTGAAATAATAAATTGATAGAAATTTCTCCAAAAGATAAACAAATTTATTATTAAGTATTCAAGAGAAAAGTGATGTTGTTTATTTAAGATCTAAGCATGTAATTAAGCTATTCCTCTTACGGAATTTAAAACAAATCAATCTTTGTATTGTGCTTTCATTTTTCTTATTGTAAGAGAAAAACACGAGGAAGAAGATGAAAATAATAAGAATAGGAAAGTTAAAAATAGAATAAATTGTACAAAATTGTTATGAAATTATGTACTGAAATTATATTAATCATCTGAATAATTGCAGTCTATAAATGAAAATGAATAAAATTCAAAATTCGATCTTCTCATTTGATGATACCTTTTAGCATTCAGACATCTCGTACATTACGATATACAGTATAACTAATCACATAAATAAAAATTTAAATTATTGTAGGCTTTTTCTATCTTCCGAAGAATTAGGCCTATATAAAAAGAAAAATATTCATTGATATATAAAAAATAAAAGAAAGGTTGTTACATTGTTTTAAAAGCATTTTCAGTAATAATTTTGATTTAAAAATTTTTCATGTACTTTCAAAGGAATTTAGTTGTAAGATCCGTTGAACGACTTGACACCGAACTGACAAGATCGCTATACAAAAGGCGATAAGTTATATAAATTCGTGAAGATTCAGATTTACTAATACAAAAATGACCTTTTATCGTCCCCAGAAATTTTGTTAGCTCTTCCAATGCCAACTATAAATAGAAATACTTGTACCTTTTAGAATTGTTCGACATAGTCTTAAATAGAGTTAAATCGATGGATCTGGTATATGACAATTCGGAATGTTTGACACTTCGGCATTTGTATTCCAGGAGTGTAAGTAGGGAAAACTTTAGATAAATCTTTAAATAATGTCAGTAAAGACACATATGGTTATTACGAAGTTTCGTATCCCGTAGTAAAACCAGAATAATTCGAACTTAAAGCATTTTGAGATACTCAATTTCGCGAATAATGATAAAAAATGTGGTAAAAAGTCGCAAAGGAAAAATATATAGGATATATAAGAATAGAAGAAGATGAACAACGACAACATGATAGAACATAAATCAAATCCTGAGCCGAGGAATAGAAAATATCAAATAGAATCGAATTAAAATGACAGACAGAATAATGTTGTAAAAGTGGAAGAATGAATCAAATTAAAGTTTAAAAAAATGTATAAATACGTGTACTAAAAATACAAGTTTTAGAAGAATGTAATGAAAAGCTTATAACCAATCAAAAGAAACATAATAAAGATATAATCGAGAATTATAAAATAACAATTTTATAAAGAAAATAATACACTCTTTACTGATAAATCAAAATCCAATTTTTAGAATATTAACAGAAAAATAAATTATAAAAAAAACTATTAAATTAAAAGATGTTTTTTATAGCTTCGTTATAACAAAACATAATTAGATTATAATAGAAATTTTAAAAGTTTTAATTTTTTTAAGATGATAAGCGGTTAAATGAATTGATCTTCTAGCAAGAATATTGCTTAGAAACCTTGATTAGAGTGTTAAATCTGATCTCTGTCTTCTGTACCGAGAAACGTAAATGAGAATACTCAACTTAATGAAAATTGACTGTACGAGTAGAGTGCATTCACTGTTTCTACGCTATTTATGAGATTTTAAAATATGTTAGTTACCAGTTTTGTCTAGCCAACTCTTACTAACTTTAATTAAACTTTTATAAAGTCAACAGAGTAAACATTCATATTTAATGTTTTATATTCTTGCACAAAATTCTGTAATAGAGTAGTTTAATTCCATTATTCTACTTTGCAACAAGTCAGTTAACTTGTTGCAAAGTTAATATACGAACATAATTTTCTTGCTTTATTCTAATGACGACATTATTATTCTATTTTTATTCCTCTAGCGAGAAAGAACTAATTTTCTGATCAAATTAACTTAATAATGAACTTAATTATAAAATAAATTTCTCTGTATTCGTGAATAAATATTTTAGTAGTACTTTTTTAAATAAGTTCTTATGAAGATTCTCTCTGATATTAAAGCAGAGTCGTATAATAATGGTAATAACCTATCTGGTGTTGTTTCGTCTTTTAAATAACTATGCATTACAAAATCATAATTAATATAAGCATTAAAATATTAAGTTAATTTTAAATTTTATTCATTATGTTTTAAATGAATTTCTGTATATATATCATTCATATCATAAATTATAATTTTTTAAGTAATACAGTCGAATCTCCAATTACGGTTACCTCTCATCGACCATTTTCAGAATTTTTTTTTTTAAATGCATACAAAATAACTTGAAAACAAAAGCCAATTTTTATGTTTTAGTTAGTGGCCGTTGTTCAGAAGTTTGGTTGTAAATAAGGTAAGGTCATATAACAGTACAAGGATCTAAGAGTACGAATTTTTAACTTCTTCGATACTGGAAATACTGATTAACTGTTTGATTGGCACTATACAAAACTTGTGGAAAAAAGTTGAGTTTCCGTAAATTGTGAATCTTTAAATTGAATCTTGTGATTTTAATAGCTAGGTGAAATTTCCAATCTCCTTCCGAAATAATGCAAATGACGATTTTTGTTTGTTGATAGAAAGTTGGGTTGCCTTTTTAATTAGATTTTGAAGGGATTTGCTGAAGCATACGTCGACTATGCTGCCAACTATAATTTTTTTTTTTTTTTATAAATTAAGATGCATTTAAGAGTACGCATGAATTGGATTGTCTAGAATACGTACTGTACTCATTCTTGAGGTCCTGATGATGCGTACTCTTAGACATCATTGAAAAAAATACTAACGAGTAAGACTGTTTTATTTCTTCAGCTATAAAATGGACGGTTTTAAGAGAAAAAGTGTCAGAAAACTATTTTTCACACACAAAAAAATTCCAAGACACTAAAAAAACTATTACTCTATCAAATAACTTTACTAATTAGAATTTCAAGCTATTTGATAACTATTTGTCTTCATACTTGTTTATCTCAAAATTTTCTTTTGATCAAAATATTTNCGAATAATTTTTATCTAAAAATTAAGCTAGAATACAATTTTTAATTCTTAATTCTATAAGAATGTTATTGATTTATCATACTGTAAGCTACATTTCAAGTTGAAATGAGAAAATTATTTTTTTTATAGTAATACAGTAATATTTAATATGTAATAGGTAATTTATGTGATAATTATCCTTTATGACATTGGTCTTGTATTAGGATAGTGTAATCATCATTAATGACTTCAGGATGAATTTTTACTTATTTAATTCTTTAAATATTGTAATAAACTAAATGGTTTTATAATCAGATGCTACGTTATTTCTGTCTTACTTTAATAGATGAATTTCCGCCCTTGCCGTGACTAATGGGCTGGCCGCGTGAAATTTTCTTGGTTTTCTACGCCTGTCTTACACCTAAATATTCCCATAGAAAGTCTCTCGAGAGGCACTTTCCTCCTTGGCAGATTGTCCATATGTTGCGCTGTCTAATCCCATTAATCCAATCTACCCTCGCAATATCTTGTTAACTTTTTAGTGCCCACAGGATAGAAAGAGCAAAGAAATTTTAAGTATCTTGTTAAGTTACAATTTGAAAAAATTGTAGACCTATATATTCCTACTGTCGTCCATCCGTCTCTTTCCTCAAATCTCGAGAAGAGAGTTAGGTAAATGAAAGCCGAGACAAGATAGGGAACCCATAGGGACAGGGGGACCCAAATAACTGTATACGAACTTCCGATGCAAACCGAAAGTCACGTTATTTCAATTTAAAAATTTTCCCCTGAAAGTAGTTAGCTAGACGACCGGCACAACTCTATTGTTAACGGAAAAGTATGATGTATGGGGGCAAAATACTACTAATTTGAGGTTGAGAGTATATATTTTAAATTAAAAAATTATTAAAAATATAATTAAAAATTGTCAGGCATTGTGGCCATGTCACAATAAATTGCTCGCTTAATTTTAAAAATTACTAAAGCCTTTAAATTTTAAATTGTTTTGCGAATATTTTAAAATCTTATTCGTAAATAACTTTAACATTTTTATCATAAGGATATAGAAACACGTTAGATCTATAATTGTATGCTATAAGTTTGTTGTATACTGGTTGTTCAATAATAACTCACCAGAGGATGCTTCCGCGCAAAGCATGTATGTATTTAACATACGGGATGCACTCAGAGGAAACATGTAATTTACGATGTAAATCGTCGCAATATGTAATCATCAAGATATACCGTGCAGTTAATGATACAGATGATGCGTTACTTTTCAACAACCTAGTATGATTTATGTAACTAAATTAAATGGCCTAAAATAACAAACAATAAAGTTTAAGCACAGTTAGTAAAAAATATAAGTAGAAAGTATAAGTACAGATTAAAATACTGTAATCTTCAGTAGAAACTTTCATAGAGTTTGTGTGCCAATTGCATTTTTTTTTTTTTTTGCTCTTTCCACGCTCTGTATACTAAGATGGCCTGTCTTTTTAGCAAGCTCATTATGGGTTCGGCCACGCCCACAATGGGGCAGCGGGTGGCGACTCGACACAACTTGGGATGGACCACTTCCGACAAGCTCCATGGAGTTTTTCGACCCTTCCGGATTCCAGGACGGTAGGCTGCCACCTGACTCGTTTGATGTCTGTCCGTCTAACCAATTGTAGTCTGTTACGAGAATGAAAATATTTCTGAAAATGCGTTTTCATTTACTATTATTATAGTGCACTCATTTCAAAATCTGTTTTGCTTCTTAGTTCTTTTAAAGAATATAATTTTCCTGTTAAATATAATTCTCTAGTATTGTGCAAACACAATAATAAAAAGTATATTTCTAAAACAATGTAAAACAATATGTTGTTTAGAGCATATTACATAGAAAGGAATTTCATTGTTACGTTTTTAAGAATTCTTTACTTGAAGAAGGGAGAAAGGTTGAAATATACAGTATCTTTTCTTACATTCATTGCATTAAATTATCTTCAACATGTAATAAAAAACATACGTAAGTACAGTGAACAGTTATGTAAGTATTAAAATTACAGTCGTATCATGATAATATTTTTATTTAAATTACAAATAATAGCTTTTTTAATACAATCATTTGCATCTTTTTCAATAACAGAAAACATTATTCTGTGAATAATAAAATAAATTTGAATGAAAAGTACAGAGCAACAAATATTCTGAAAAGCATTATTTATAAGTATAGAAATTTTTCTTCAATGATGTAAATTCTATATGTCTATATCGTTACATATAAGTAAATCAAACATTATTTAAGGCGATCGTTTGGTTATGTATCTATATCGTTACAGTTCGTATAAACAATTGAAAACGTAATAAAAATTACTGCAAATTTTAAATATCTAAACAAAGATCCTCGTGAGAAATAAATAAATCGTAAAATTAAAAATTTTTAAATATCAAATAGCTCACGACTTTTACGCTAAAGAAACGTATTTTTGTTTTCGCTCTTTCCACCCTATGGAAACTAAGAGGAATTTTTCCCACGTCCATCGTGAGCCAGGCACCCAATGATGGCCAACAGATTGCACATGATATATTTCTGTGGATTGCCCAGATTCGATTCCGGGTCGCCCAGAGCGATAGGCTTATGCCTTAACCGTCTCGTCCATCCGGCCAAAAAACTTTTGTATTTTATTACAAATGGAATCCGTAGCATCTTTTCGCAGAAAGAATTCAAAATATTTTACGAATTTCGTAAAGGAAAATAGCCACAAAATTGCAATGATCAAATATAAATTTTAAATTCTTTAATTCATTTTGATTTTTTAGAACTAGAAAAATTAAAATGATTTCAGATATAAAGACACCCAAAATTTTGTCTGTAAATATAAAATACTTGTCACAAATTCGTTCTAACATAAAATTTCAACAATATAAACAAACCATTTTCGTTAGTTTAGATTAAGAATAAAATGCATTTGTTAATTA
Source organism: Centruroides sculpturatus (assembly GCF_000671375.1). Taxonomy (NCBI): domain Eukaryota; kingdom Metazoa; phylum Arthropoda; class Arachnida; order Scorpiones; family Buthidae; genus Centruroides; species Centruroides sculpturatus. The sequence continues at coordinate 370,237 of NW_019384664.1, read as the reverse complement.
ATGTCAAATAAGATCTTTTCATTCGGATTTTAACAAACGAAACATGAAAATTTAAAGAAAAGGAAATTGTACTTATTATAATTATTTTTCTTACTTTTGAATATTTATTTGCATGTGTTTTTAGTTAATTAAAATTTTATCTTAATTTTAATTTTTAATTAGTCTTTTCTTATTTCTTATTATTGGATTATTCCGTTTTTATTTGTTTTATTTTTCACTGTAAATAATCAAAGAAAATAATGCCTACTTTATGCATGTCTTATTAGTAATAAATATAGTGCAAATTTTGTCTCTTGCGAATAGATTCTCGTAAAATAATTATTTTTATGGACATGTGCTTCTGGTTTAACAAAATGTAAGTTTATCCTCCTTATCAATTTTTATAGATATGATGTTGAAGAAATTATACAAGTAGTCAGTAATCAGAATAATTTACATTTTTATCCAAAAGTTTTATGAAAATACGTGTACGTTTTTAATACTTCAAAGCATTTGAGAAGAAACTATTTGAACATGATGGTGATAAAAGAAACTATGAATAATTCAGTATGATCGTATAGATCTAAGACTTTAATTTTCAATAACAGAAAATATTAACATTTCATTTTAATGCTTGACAACTTAAACAATTAAAATCTATTTTAAAATAATTAAGTCCTTAGTTATTAAGGCTGTATAATAGTAAGTTTCACTATTAATTATTTGTCAGTAGCCTATGGTATTATATAAAGATAGGTGAATAACATTTTTATCGAATATTTAGTAAAATTATTACATTCAACAATTTATCTAGTTAATAATTTCATTTAATAATTATTATTTAACTTATTTTATTTTTTCCAACACATTAAATAAAATACAATGAAAAGTAGAAAGAAAAAAAAAACAATTTACTAAATTCTAAGAAACTAAACTTCAAACTTTTTTTTTTTTTACTTTGCCTTTTATAGTAGCTTTTTTTAAGGTACTGTTAATCAATAATTGTTTTCATTCTCAACTAATGCTCAACTAATGCAGATTTTTATTTGAGAAAACAACCATTCGAACACGTTCAGGATGTAGTTTACTTCTTTTCTTGTTGCAAATTAAACTAGCGATACTGTTGGAGGCAGCATCCGTACTTAAAGAGAGATATTGGAGATATTCGTAGTATTCGAATTTCTTACTTTTATTCATTTATATGTTTGATCTCAAATTTCGAATACTTCCTAGTATATTCAAAAATTCGCTAATAGTATTCGGTCATCCCTATCATTATACAATAATAAAATACAATCATATTGCAGAATGGTGTGTATTCAGTTTACAATAACTGTTGAAAATAGGTCTACTTTTCTATGCTAGAATTTTGAATATTAAATATTTTTTTAATATACATTTGGTTGTGATTTGTATATTCAGTTCGAATACACGAGGTTAATGTATAACTACTAGGAATTATTTGGAATATTACTAGTTTATTCACAGATGACCTATTTAGATATTCTGTTGGTTTAATTCAGCTATGCTTTTTATAAATGGACTATTATAAATTAATATTTATTCCTATTCAAGATAATAAAAATTCACAGCATTGCCTCTAAAGGCTGTGTATAATTGCTTTCTACTTCAGAGATATAAATTGAAATCTGTTTTCATAAAATGTTTTCTGAGTAGTTTGAATATGGGCATCGTCTTCCTCCTCTTATTGCTAGTCAGATTTTATTTATAATGAAAAATGAAGTCGGCCGTACGGTCTATTAGCACTTCTTGTAACAATTCACTCTAATTAAGACTGGAAAAATTAGAAATGTTTAAAAATAAATTTTGATTTCTTAAAATAATCTTAGTTCTAAATTATAATTGAGTTTCATTCTACATAAATGGTATTAATTTATACAACGATTAAAATTAATTAAACCTGGACTTTGTTAAATATTATTATAGTGTTATTCAAAACCTCATTACCTTAAAGCCTGCAACAGTAGAAAGAAATATTAATGATAAGAATCATTATAGAAGTTTATGATGCAAAATTAATTAGCAAACATGTAATGTTTATGAGATTTTAAATGTTAAAGCAATGGAGATTGCTTTCGTATAGTGTCTCTGTTGAATCTCGATTAAAGTTATTTATGCAACATTTAAGAACAAGTATTCGATCCTATTACAATATCTTCCCTGATAATTTTGTTATCTATTAGAATATTAATCAAATATTTATTCTCTAAAATAATATTGAGAAAGAAGTATTTCTGTATTATGAACAAATGGAATTTGAAGTTGATAATTCTATCTTTTTTGTTTTGTTTTTATTTAAAAGACACGATCTGAAAACCTTCAGGCAAATCATTCTGATTTCTAGTAAATACTTTCTTTCTTTTGAGGCAGGTATTTGTGCGTTATATCAATAAAAGCATTAAAAAATACGTAAAAGCCTCACTAACAAATGTTACTATTTTCAGAGATACAATTAAAAAGTAAAGATGAACATCGTCGATAGATTTATATAACTCATCAGGAACAGATGAATAATAAAAATCCTACATAAACGATATTCATCCTACATAATAACTATTTTTAAAATATAAATTAATTTTTTCAGCATATTTTAGAACAGAAAGTAAACAAAAAACGCAAAATAAATTTTATATAAATAAAATTATCTATATGTAGAGCAGAAAGATGAAAGAGTATTAATATAATGCTATCTTTTAAATAAATAATTCCGGTTAAAATTGTTTAACCTGTTATTTACACTTATGCCAGATTTCAATCTTTATGAATGACTTTTATTGATATATTTAATTTTACTTTTTCACTATTTCCATGAATATTGTACAAAGTGGGTTTAAAAACTTACAGTAAAGGATCAAAAAATCAAAACGTGTTAGGATGTACGGAAATTTATTTTATCTTCTTTTCAAAATAATCATCCTAAACTTTAATACACTTTTTCTAAAGATTTCTCCAGTTCAAGAAACATTTAGAAAAATCAGTTTCTTCAAAATCTCAAAAGTTTCCGTGATTCATCTTGAATGTGTTCTATTGACTCACGCCATTTTCCTTTTAAAATTGTATCTGCTACTTTTCCTCAATCACTCTTTTCCCACTATCTAGTTTTTAATGACTTTTTTCTTTACTCAAAGTTGAAAGAAAACTTTAAAAGAAAAACGCTTTGAGTCAATAGAACTCATACAAGACGAATCAAAGAAAATTTTGCGATCCCTGAAATAATCTGGTTTTTCCAAATGTTTTCTAAAATTGGAGAAAATATATTGATGCTCAGAATGATTATTTTGAAGAATATTGTATAAATTTTCGTACATCTTAACATGTTTCAATTTTTTCATCCATTACTCAAATGTTTTGAATACAATTGTATTTATTTTTAATTTGTTTTGTATTTTTGAGCATTGTTAATACTATAATAACAGCCAAAATATATAAAAATTTTCTATATTTTATACAGAAAAATTTAGAAATGATCAATTAAAGAACTGTTGAATTATCGATCGAATGTGTTGTTATCAGTATTAACTAGCATTTGGTAAAAATTATTTGGCATTTTTCATTATAAATGTCATAGTTTTGTCATTTCATATACATTCTTAGGTGTAAATATTAAACTGTATTAGAATTTTAGAATTAGTCACAATAACAGTCTCATTAAATTAATTACATAATATTAAATATTAGCTGTACTTATAACTCTATTAAATAAGAACATCATTATTTTTATTAGTTCGCATTTTATAATAATATTTACAATTTAAAGTAACCGACGACATAAATAGAACCTTATTAAAACTTCAACTGTTATAAACTAAATTGAAAATATTAAATTCTATTAGTGCAATACATCTATTAGATTATATAATCTTACTTCTTAAGATAGATCCTATTTATTTATATTTGTTTTAAGAAATTTCCATGATTGCAATTACTATTGGCCTAATATAATAAATTTAAGTAAAATTGTAAAAATAAATTAAATTATTTTATTGTAAGTTTAACTTAGTTAATATTAGCACTTAAAAATAGAATTTTTACATATAAATTATGAAAGAACAACTCGAATTTTGTTGAAATTTGTGCTTTTAATTTTTAAGATCATAATACCCAATTACATTTAAGATAATTATTAATTAATTTATTTGAAATTTATTTTTTTTATAATGGATGAATTTTGAGAAAAATTTCTTAAAAACTGTAATGAAGCAATTTAAAAAACAAGACTATGAAAATGAGAAAAATTAGCCGTGTGAATTGACTATTCAGCTAAGAAATGAATTCTTAATGATCTATCAGCCTTAAACGAAAATCTTAAATTAAATTAGCCCAAATTCTTAGTTCAGCATCAAATAAAATAATTCTGATTATAATTTTTTAAATATTATGTATTTATAGTTCTTATGTTTAGATATTGAATTATTGAATTCAGGATGAAAACATTAACTAAGTGGTTTGTTAGCAAATTAATCTACGCTACTCTTGAAACTATTAATTACAAGCCTAAATAAATAAATATATTTTTAAAAATAATATTACAATTATTTGGAGAAATTCAATTTAATTCTATGTAATATTTATAGTTCGGATTTACATAGTTTACTCATAGTTTACATTTCCCAAAAAGAAATAAAATTAAGTTTTATGAATCTATTGTTAACATGACTATAATTGAATATAATTGAATGACGTATATATATTACATTCTTATTATTTTTGGTATGTTTTCGGAGATAAATTTAATTGAAGATAATTCTTCAAGAGTAATCAATATATACACACATATATATACAGTATATACAGCTTAATTAGTTTAATCATCTTTATCAGGCATTTATTTTATAAAAATCTTTAATTATATATTACTTAAAGTTCATTCCTATTTAATTTCTATCTACATTTTTGATATATTTCACGGAATTTGCTTATTAGTAAAGATTTGCAATCATAATTAGGCAAACAGGAAGTTATTTAAACATTGAATCAACCGTTTTCTGATGCAGGATTATTTTCAACTTGTTTAGTAAATCTTTAAAATAAATTTATTGAAGTTAAAAAACATTTTTAAATTTTATTCTAAATAAAAATTATATTGACTATTTCTAAATTAGAATATTTATATATTTGTTGAGATGTACTGTACAATAATAATTCAATTCAACTTCAAACTTATGTTAATAATTTTAAATAAAATAAGGAAAATTAGAAATTTCTAAAAATTTAAATTCTGAAAATTCTAAAAATCGATCTGTTTTGTGTAAGTCTAGAGAAGAGGCCTCTTGGGAAAAAACCGTTTCTTTTTGTCCGTTAACCTTTGGATCATCAAAGAAATAAACTGGGAGAATGATGAGTAGAAATCATCCACTACAATAGGATCTGCATCCTTCTGACAAATCACAGCATTGTTAATATTAAAAACCGAACAGGTCTCTCTTATTTTGAATTATTTGTAAAACAATTCTTAAAACCTTTTTTGGCTTTAGAAATCGACTAAATTTTCGTGAAAATTTTTCTAGCGCAGTTTAAATTAATTCTATGTTAACTGAAATAATAAATTGATAGAAATTTCTCCAAAAGATAAACAAATTTATTATTAAGTATTCAAGAGAAAAGTGATGTTGTTTATTTAAGATCTAAGCATGTAATTAAGCTATTCCTCTTACGGAATTTAAAACAAATCAATCTTTGTATTGTGCTTTCATTTTTCTTATTGTAAGAGAAAAACACGAGGAAGAAGATGAAAATAATAAGAATAGGAAAGTTAAAAATAGAATAAATTGTACAAAATTGTTATGAAATTATGTACTGAAATTATATTAATCATCTGAATAATTGCAGTCTATAAATGAAAATGAATAAAATTCAAAATTCGATCTTCTCATTTGATGATACCTTTTAGCATTCAGACATCTCGTACATTACGATATACAGTATAACTAATCACATAAATAAAAATTTAAATTATTGTAGGCTTTTTCTATCTTCCGAAGAATTAGGCCTATATAAAAAGAAAAATATTCATTGATATATAAAAAATAAAAGAAAGGTTGTTACATTGTTTTAAAAGCATTTTCAGTAATAATTTTGATTTAAAAATTTTTCATGTACTTTCAAAGGAATTTAGTTGTAAGATCCGTTGAACGACTTGACACCGAACTGACAAGATCGCTATACAAAAGGCGATAAGTTATATAAATTCGTGAAGATTCAGATTTACTAATACAAAAATGACCTTTTATCGTCCCCAGAAATTTTGTTAGCTCTTCCAATGCCAACTATAAATAGAAATACTTGTACCTTTTAGAATTGTTCGACATAGTCTTAAATAGAGTTAAATCGATGGATCTGGTATATGACAATTCGGAATGTTTGACACTTCGGCATTTGTATTCCAGGAGTGTAAGTAGGGAAAACTTTAGATAAATCTTTAAATAATGTCAGTAAAGACACATATGGTTATTACGAAGTTTCGTATCCCGTAGTAAAACCAGAATAATTCGAACTTAAAGCATTTTGAGATACTCAATTTCGCGAATAATGATAAAAAATGTGGTAAAAAGTCGCAAAGGAAAAATATATAGGATATATAAGAATAGAAGAAGATGAACAACGACAACATGATAGAACATAAATCAAATCCTGAGCCGAGGAATAGAAAATATCAAATAGAATCGAATTAAAATGACAGACAGAATAATGTTGTAAAAGTGGAAGAATGAATCAAATTAAAGTTTAAAAAAATGTATAAATACGTGTACTAAAAATACAAGTTTTAGAAGAATGTAATGAAAAGCTTATAACCAATCAAAAGAAACATAATAAAGATATAATCGAGAATTATAAAATAACAATTTTATAAAGAAAATAATACACTCTTTACTGATAAATCAAAATCCAATTTTTAGAATATTAACAGAAAAATAAATTATAAAAAAAACTATTAAATTAAAAGATGTTTTTTATAGCTTCGTTATAACAAAACATAATTAGATTATAATAGAAATTTTAAAAGTTTTAATTTTTTTAAGATGATAAGCGGTTAAATGAATTGATCTTCTAGCAAGAATATTGCTTAGAAACCTTGATTAGAGTGTTAAATCTGATCTCTGTCTTCTGTACCGAGAAACGTAAATGAGAATACTCAACTTAATGAAAATTGACTGTACGAGTAGAGTGCATTCACTGTTTCTACGCTATTTATGAGATTTTAAAATATGTTAGTTACCAGTTTTGTCTAGCCAACTCTTACTAACTTTAATTAAACTTTTATAAAGTCAACAGAGTAAACATTCATATTTAATGTTTTATATTCTTGCACAAAATTCTGTAATAGAGTAGTTTAATTCCATTATTCTACTTTGCAACAAGTCAGTTAACTTGTTGCAAAGTTAATATACGAACATAATTTTCTTGCTTTATTCTAATGACGACATTATTATTCTATTTTTATTCCTCTAGCGAGAAAGAACTAATTTTCTGATCAAATTAACTTAATAATGAACTTAATTATAAAATAAATTTCTCTGTATTCGTGAATAAATATTTTAGTAGTACTTTTTTAAATAAGTTCTTATGAAGATTCTCTCTGATATTAAAGCAGAGTCGTATAATAATGGTAATAACCTATCTGGTGTTGTTTCGTCTTTTAAATAACTATGCATTACAAAATCATAATTAATATAAGCATTAAAATATTAAGTTAATTTTAAATTTTATTCATTATGTTTTAAATGAATTTCTGTATATATATCATTCATATCATAAATTATAATTTTTTAAGTAATACAGTCGAATCTCCAATTACGGTTACCTCTCATCGACCATTTTCAGAATTTTTTTTTAAATGCATACAAAATAACTTGAAAACAAAAGCCAATTTTTATGTTTTAGTTAGTGGCCGTTGTTCAGAAGTTTGGTTGTAAATAAGGTAAGGTCATATAACAGTACAAGGATCTAAGAGTACGAATTTTTAACTTCTTCGATACTGGAAATACTGATTAACTGTTTGATTGGCACTATACAAAACTTGTGGAAAAAAGTTGAGTTTCCGTAAATTGTGAATCTTTAAATTGAATCTTGTGATTTTAATAGCTAGGTGAAATTTCCAATCTCCTTCCGAAATAATGCAAATGACGATTTTTGTTTGTTGATAGAAAGTTGGGTTGCCTTTTTAATTAGATTTTGAAGGGATTTGCTGAAGCATACGTCGACTATGCTGCCAACTATAATTTTTTTTTTTTTTTATAAATTAAGATGCATTTAAGAGTACGCATGAATTGGATTGTCTAGAATACGTACTGTACTCATTCTTGAGGTCCTGATGATGCGTACTCTTAGACATCATTGAAAAAAATACTAACGAGTAAGACTGTTTTATTTCTTCAGCTATAAAATGGACGGTTTTAAGAGAAAAAGTGTCAGAAAACTATTTTTCACACACAAAAAAATTCCAAGACACTAAAAAAACTATTACTCTATCAAATAACTTTACTAATTAGAATTTCAAGCTATTTGATAACTATTTGTCTTCATACCTGTTTATCTCAAAATTTTCTTTTGATCAAAATATTTACCTTATTCGAAATGAATAAAACATATAATTTCAATAATTGTTTATTAAGTTATCTTTCCTTGTCCACATTAAAAAATCATGTTTCATAAAATAGCAATCAAATTATTTCCTCGAGATAATGACTTGCTATCTGATTTTCTCAAATTTTCTAATTTAGCAATTGGAATATTTGGGAAAATTAGATTGCTGAAAGGCACGTGTTTTTTTAATGTAAAGAAAGTAAAAATAATTTATCTGAAAACTATTTTCGTTTTTATCACATAAGAGCATTATAAAACCAATGGACAAGTACAGTTGCAACTTAGGAATTATTTATAAAGAGTGCTTACTCTTATCCTTCCTAATTCTAAGAGTATGCACTTTGCAAGGGTTATTCTTTTTATTTTCAGGTTTCTTAAATTACTTCTTTTTGATTTTAGCATATTTTTTCATTAAGAACATTTCAAAGAGTCAATTGAAAGTATCAAATCAAAATTTATTTTTATAGTAGAATATTAAGAAGGCAAAATTGTAAAAGTGCGTACTTTTACGTGATCTTACTCTAGTTCTTCTACTTCTTTTTAAAATTTTTGTAATTGTTTGTGTATTAAATTTAACAATAAATTCTTAGAGATAAATCTTATAAAAATAAAAACAAATACAGAAGTAATGAGAAATGATGAAGATAATTATAATTATCCAAGAATATTAGTAGTTCTCGTAGATGAAATATACAATGATTACATTATAATGACGAGTGCTTCTTTGCAAGTAGTGATAATAATAATTATTATGAAGAAAACAATTATCTTTATTGCTTTTACTAATTATCTAACAACATTAATTATAATCATGTTTCTTATACAAAATAGACATTTTTAAATAATTCAAATTACACTGAATCAAACCATTAAGTTATAGTAGTTGTATAAATTTCGATAATTATGGCTATCATATTTATTATTAAATTTTAAATAAAATTCNGAACAGATAAATAATAAAAATCCTACATAAACGATATTCATCCTACATAATAACTATTTTTAAAATATAAATTAATTTTTTCAGCATATTTTAGAACAGAAAGTAAACAAAAAACGCAAAATAAATTTTATATAAATAAAATTATCTATATGTAGAGCAGAAAGATGAAAGAGTATTAATATAATGCTATCTTTTAAATAAATAATTCCGGTTAAAATTGTTTAACCTGTTATTTACACTTATGCCAGATTTCAATCTTTATGAATGACTTTTATTGATATATTTAATTTTACTTTTTCACTATTTCCATGAATATTGTACAAAGTGGGTTTAAAAACTTACAGTAAAGGATCAAAAAATCAAAACGTGTTAGGATGTACGGAAATTTATTTTATCTTCTTTTCAAAATAATCATCCTAAACTTTAATACACTTTTTCTAAAGATTTCTCCAGTTCAAGAAACATTTAGAAAAATCAGTTTCTTCAAAATCTCAAAAGTTTCCGTGATTCATCTTGAATGTGTTCTATTGACTCACGCCATTTTCCTTTTAAAATTGTATCTGCTACTTTTCCTCAATCACTCTTTTCCCACTATCTAGTTTTTAATGACTTTTTTCTTTACTCAAAGTTGAAAGAAAACTTTAACAGAAAAACGCTTTGAGTCAATAGAACTCATACAAGACGAATCAAAGAAAATTTTGCGATCCCTGAAATAATCTGGTTTTTCCAAATGTTTTCTAAAATTGGAGAAAATATATTGATGCTCAGAATGATTATTTTGAAGAATATTGTATAAATTTTCGTACATCTTAACATGTTTCAATTTTTTCATCCATTACTCAAATGTTTTGAATACAATTGTATTTATTTTTAATTTGTTTTGTATTTTTGAGCATTGTTAATACTATAATAACAGCCAAAATATATAAAAATTTTCTATATTTTATACAGAAAAATTTAGAAATGATCAATTAAAGAACTGTTGAATTATCGATCGAATGTGTTGTTATCAGTATTAACTAGCATTTGGTAAAAATTATTTGGCATTTTTCATTATAAATGTCATAGTTTTGTCATTTCATATACATTCTTAGGTGTAAATATTAAACTGTATTAGAATTTTAGAATTAGTCACAATAACAGTCTCATTAAATTAATTACATAATATTAAATATTAGCTGTACTTATAACTCTATTAAATAAGAACATCATTATTTTTATTAGTTCGCATTTTATAATAATATTTACAATTTAAAGTAACCGACGACATAAATAGAACCTTATTAAAACTTCAACTGTTATAAACTAAATTGAAAATATTAAATTCTATTAGTGCAATACATCTATTAGATTATATAATCTTACTTCTTAAGATAGATCCTATTTATTTATATTTGTTTTAAGAAATTTCCATGATTGCAATTACTATTGGCCTAATATAATAAATTTAAGTAAAATTGTAAAAATAAATTAAATTATTTTATTGTAAGTTTAACTTAGTTAATATTAGCACTTAAAAATAGAATTTTTACATATAAATTATGAAAGAACAACTCGAATTTTGTTGAAATTTGTGCTTTTAATTTTTAAGATCATAATACCCAATTACATTTAAGATAATTATTAATTAATTTATTTGAAATTTATTTTTTTNGGTTTCTTAAATTACTTCTTTTTGATTTTAGCATATTTTTTCATTAAGAACATTTCAAAGAGTCAATTGAAAGTATCAAATCAAAATTTATTTTTATAGTAGAATATTAAGAAGGCAAAATTGTAAAAGTGCGTACTTTTACGTGATCTTACTCTAGTTCTTCTACTTCTTTTTAAAATTTTTGTAATTGTTTGTGTATTAAATTTAACAATAAATTCTTAGAGATAAATCTTATAAAAATAAAAACAAATACAGAAGTAATGAGAAATGATGAAGATAATTATAATTATCCAAGAATATTAGTAGTTCTCGTAGATGAAATATACAATGATTACATTATAATGACGAGTGCTTCTTTGCAAGTAGTGATAATAATAATTATTATGAAGAAAACAATTATCTTTATTGCTTTTACTAATTATCTAACAACATTAATTATAATCATGTTTCTTATACAAAATAGACATTTTTAAATAATTCAAATTACACTGAATCAAACCATTAAGTTATAGTAGTTGTATAAATTTCGATAATTATGGCTATCATATTTATTATTAAATTTTAAATAAAATTCTCTATTAATTTAATATATTTACTTTAATTTATAACGCATTCTTCATTTTCCAATAAATACTGTACTTTTTTTACTTATTATATAGCATTTTAATTGCATTTTCCACAATTTAATGATGAAATCATATGACTTTTGACTTCAAAATATGGAAAATTTAGTTAAGTTATTCATAAAATTCGGTAAATATTTTAACAGTATGCTGATTACTTAAAAATCTAAAAAATGGTTCAATTTTATAATATTGTACTGTACATTTCAGTAAAAGAAAATTAAACACAGTGCATCACAGCATTTTAACAGATAAAATTTTAGATATGATGACCATTTCAGTACAGTTTAGGATTCTGTTCAAAATCTTGATAATAATGCAATTTCACTAGACTATAAAGGAAGGTAACACCACATTACCATCTTCATTCACGTTCCACGGATGAATATTATAAGTTATCACAAAAATCTCTCTTGTGAATTCATTTTTATAACTTAAAAGACCTAAAACTTATAAATAGCTAGGCCGTAAACAAAGAAAAAGTGATACCATTATGCCATTTTAGCATTTGTCTATGTATCTATATATAGAAACTAACTCATTTTCTCTTATATTTTATATGGACGAAAACAATTTTGCTGAAGTTTTTATGATTAAATGAAAAAGTAAACTTTCCTTTGCATTATATAGGATTGAAAGATATATTTAAATCGATTTCGATTTAAATTTCTATTTACGTTGGTAAGTTAATGCGAATTCTGAAATCAATTTAAATTATAAGTTAAAAGGTTAATTTAAAAAAAAAATAGTTATTTATAACGTTAGTTATTTATGTTGTTTAAGCATTTATTAAATGTTGAAATACGTGGTACGGACCTTAATTACGAGGAATTATAATTCAAAACCATTCTCTTCTGGGGATAGCAAAACTTAGCGATGCAACAGAGCTTCCTTACATTTAGTATTTAATATAGGTTATAGTGAAATCTTGTGTTAATTGTTTTTTGTGCAGAAAACGTTATTCTTAATGGAAAAAAATATCAAGATTGTCTTAAACTTAAGCAAAATTACACATGAATTTCTGAAGATAGAGAGAAAAACCCTTAGAACTGAAGAGCATTCAATTAAGAAGTCCTTAGAGAAATTCTTTATCAAATGAACACGTCTCTCTCGTAATTTAATTCTTAATTTCGAACAAGTAATTTCGGTTCCACGTTGTACGAAAAAATAAAAGAGAAAAAAATAGTTGTTATCACGAAGTTTAATAATACCTGATGACAAGCAAATTCTAAAACTAGATTAACTTAGACGAACTAGGATAAGATCTAGAATGGACGAAACATTACAGAGAGATTTATTTCTCCTTTCTAAATAAAAAAATTATATGAAAAAACATCATTGAAATTAAAATGTTCGTCGTCATAACGATGCAGAATTTGTGTGTAATAGTCTAAGTTTATATAAATATCATGAAATAAAAAATAATTATTCATTTATGTGGATGATAAAATGTTTTAGTGAAATTTAAAAAATGTTACAATTTTGTTCTTTTTTATATTAATGAATTCTATAAGTACAGGTATTTATACTTCATTTAGTATATCTATATTTTTTACTTTATAAAAAGATTTTAATAAATGATCGCTATAAAGTAAGACAAATCAAAAACTAAATTAAAAATTATACTTTTTAAAAAATACTTATGTTTTATATTTGTGTTTATGAAAGTTAGCTCTATGTTACGCCGAAAACAGGAACAATGGATTCGTCTTTGAAAAAACGGAAAAAGCAATTGGTTTCTGATGATAGAAATAATGATTTTCCCCCCGTAAAAATGAGAATCACGTTATTATTGGTTAGAGAGAATTTCAACCAATCTCAACGTAATCCTTATAATCAAAAGTCACGTTTGTTACTTGTTTTCTTTTTTCAATCACTCAGTGAAACGAATGTGTATCGTCTATAAGAAACTTTGTCTTTTTTAAATATCTCATTAAGAAAACTCGTTAAATTATTTTGTGTAATTTTATACTCGAGCCTATCAATTCTTTCAAATGTGATGTAAGATTCTGTTACAACTATACTTAAATTAAGCAGCGAAGTAAACAATGTTTTATAATTTTTTTTCCATTTTAACAGAGACGTTTCCGAAGAACAAGTAAATTAATTCATATAAAAATATTGATGAAAAATTTTCGAAAATTTAACTATCAAGATATTATCTAGAGAAATAAATCAAATATTCAACATCAGATTTTGATCAGAACTATCAATTTTAGTAAAAAATTCTGTTGAAAACAAAAAATCTTTATATAAATTATCAAGTATTATCTTCAAAATTATAAAACAATAAAATTACTATGTTATAATTAGAATTTAAATTTAAACTAGAAACTTTTCTTAAACTATAAAGTAAAATATTTTATATTTTTAGAAGGATAAATAAACTTACAGCCGTATTTTAGAAGAAATTTATAAAAAAGTTTCATAATCATAATATCCATATGACAAATCTATTTATTATTCAACTTTATTAATTTAAGTCAGCGAACTTAAATTAAATTAAAAGCCATTTGTTTTTGACAAAGAAATAATAGCAATTGCAAAGGAATTAACGAATTAAAGTTGGTTGAGAAGCTATTTCAATTGGGAATATATGAATGTTTACAACTATAATACTAAAGACCTAGACTAAGTGTACTATTGATTAGATCAAATAACCCAATTCCCATTTCAGAACGAAGTACATCAACAGGAAAAACCATTTTATTCAGGATAAGGTCTAAAGAAGAAACATAAAGGGTCAATTCACCCGTTGCCAAGAAATTAACTTTACCTCTAACAAAAATAGTTGTAAGAGGTTAGGATGAAAGACGCAATTCAGACGTCTATTGTATATTTTCATGTAATCATTACATAAAAACGTAAATTTCACGTCTTTTTACAGAGAAAAATTGTGGAATAATCATATAATTTATCATTGTTTTCGTGTTCAATCAGAACTGAAGAAAACAACTTATTATCTTTAGTTTTATGCTCTAATATATAACTTTCGCTTACATCTTATTAACATTTTATTACTAATTTGAATTTATAAAATATAACATTCCTATCATTAAAAATTATTAATTTTGTTGTTACTTTACTCAGCAATTGACAATATAGACATTCGATTGATTTTTACACGAGATACCAATGCACTATTTTTATATTTAACATTATATAGGGTAAGGTCACATAAGAGTAGGCGGCGTCGAAAAGTAAAAATTTTAATTTTCTCATTATCAACAATACTGATTAATCGTTTATTTGGCAATATACAAAGCTTGTGGAGGAAAGTTGAGTTTCCGTAAATTGTGAATCTTTAAATTGAATCTTGTGATTTTAATAGCTAGGTAAATTTCCAATCTTCTTCCGAAATAATGCAAATGACGATTTTTGTTTCTTCATAGAAAGTTAGGTTGCCTTTTTAATTAGATTTTGGAGGGATTTGCTGAAGCATACGTCGACTATGCTGCCAACTATAATTTTTTTTTCTAAATTAAGACAGATGCATTTAAGAGTACGCACGAATTGGATTGTCTAGAATACGTACTGTACTCATTCTTGAGGTCCTGATGATGCGTACTCTTAGACATCATTGAAGAAACTACTAACGAGTAAGACTGTTTTATTTCTTCAGTTATAAAATGGGCGGTTTTAAGAGAAAAAGTACAGTAGACCCCCCTATAACGCTTAGATACGTTCCACGCTAACCGAAAATTATGTTGTAGGAACGATTAAATACATGAGCCAATCGCAGCCCGATAGGTGGGAACTTTACGGACTAAGGCTGTTCGAAAGGTTTTCTTCTATAAAATTAACCGATTCTAGACTAATTCGACTCAACATTTCCAAAACACGTATAATTTTTTGGGAGTAATCCGTATAAACTATGCTATAAACAAAAAATTATAGGATTACTTACCGAGTGTGTACCGTTCGACTACGCCCGTTGTTCAAAGCTTGTCTTCGTCGCGGAACAGCACACGAAACGGCGGCCGCGATATCTGATAAATAATTTATCGCAGAAAGATAACTTGACCTTTGGAGACATCATTAATATAAATAATTTTTATGGCCGTTGAATAAGAAGTGTTTCTTTCACAAGAAATGTATAAAATTAGTGCTGTATTAGACTTACGGTACCTAATTTACATACTGTACAGACGATAATAAACTCAACTTACTAGCCTAAAATCTCCGTAGCGTGTTGCCAGGCGGCAGAAAGCATATATATAATTATAATAAAGTTACAATAAATTAAGTTAATATATAATTATATATACAGTACCTAATTTATATATAATTAATATATAATTATATGTACAGTACCTAATTTATATATAATTTATATATAATACTAAACAGACGATAGCAAACTCAATTTAGCCGCTCCGTAGCGTGGCGCAGGGTCGGAGGTAAGTAGTTCGGCTGCTCATCCACTATTGGTCCAGACTCTATCAATCTTCTCGCGAAACGACGTTATAGGAGGTACGTTATACGAAAGTTTCTACAATTTTTTCGCTACGTTATAGGAATTGTCGTACTAGGAACGTACGTTATAGGGGGGTCGACTGTATCAGAAAAGTATTTTTCACACCAAAAAAAAATTCGAAGACACTAAAGAAACTACTACTCTATCAAATAACTTTACTAATTAGAATTTCAAGCTATTTGATAACTATTTGTCTTCATACCTGTTTATCTCAAAATTTTCTTTTGATCAAAATATTTGCCTTATTCGAAATGAATAAAACATATAATTTGAATAATTGTTTATTAATTTATCCTTCCTTGTCCACATTAAAAAATCATGTTTCATAAAATAGCAATCAAATTATCTCCTCAAGATAATGACTTGCTATCTGATTCTCTCAAATTTTCTCATCTAGCAATTGGAATATTTGGGAAAATTAGATTGCTGAAAGGCACGTGTTTTTTTAATGTAAAGAAAGTAAAAATAATTTATCTGAAAACTATTTTCGTTTTTATCACATAAGAGCATTATAAAACCAATGGACAAGTACAGTTGCAACTTAGGAATTATTTATAAAGAGTGCTTACTCTTATCCTTCCTAATTCTAAGAGTATGCACTTTGCAAGGGTTATTCTTTTTATTCTCAGGTTTCTTAAATCATTTCTTTCTGGTTTTACCATATTTTTTCATTAAGGACATTTCAAAGAGTCATTGATAGTATCAAATCCAAGTTTATTTTCATAGAAAAGACTGATTCTCATAAGATCACCTAAAAATAACGTATCACTTTGAACTACAGTCGACCTCCTTACAACAAATACGTGTTAGTATTTACAAATACGTGTGCCGGGCTGTGAACGGCTCACATATTTGTAAAATCTAAGTGACTCGTACAACATGAAATTCATATAAAACGAAATTATCAACAGTGTTATAGAGTGGTCGGCTGTATACTTAAAATCATGATTACCCAGTAACGAAATTACTGTGTTATTTTTTAAAATCAATAATATCGATAAACTTAATTATTAAAATCCTCAGATTTGGAAATATTGAATCTCTCATAAAGGAAAATCATACGAGTGCTATGCTGAATTTTCTAACACTTAGAAAAAGTAATTTTAATGCAATAGATAAAAATTATTTGCTATTTATCAAATATAAATTGAATTATTTCTTCAAGATAATGACTTATTAATTTTAATTTACTAATTAAATTAAAAGGTCACTTATTTATACTTTTTCAATTAACTAATACAATATCAAATTATGTGTTTTTTATTGCGATTGTCATATAAAACCACACTATTTACTAAGAAATTTTTCTGGTTTTGATAAAGTTCAATCCTAAGAGTTATCAACTATAATATTACCAACTTTCTGAAGATAACCTATTTATTGGTATAATGCAGCGATCTGATGGCAACATTCGATAACAGTCGAGGTCGATAGTATTACAAAGTTATAACGATACTATCGATACGTTAAGTAGATCGATTGAATAGCTATCGTTCGCGACGACTATCACTACACTTGCTCTGAGAGCAATGTTTTAGTTACCTTAACTTTCGGCATTACTAACGTTTTTAGTAATAGATTTCTTTTCAAGTAACGAATGTTAACGGCACTTTTAGTTTAAAATAAAGTAGTTTATTTGTAAATTAATATTAAATTTCCTTAAAATAAACATAACGTGTAGTAACAACAATAAGATTTTTATTCCAAAACACAAAAAACCTCGTAAATAATACAATATTTAAATGTCCGGCATTTGGAATCACTGATATGTCACGTTCATGTTTATGTTTTGTTAGATCGATAGTCATGGAAATAACCATGAAGAGAAGAGACTAGAATATAGTGATATTACGTTTACATTTTTTGCATTTGTTTTTATATCCCGATAACACGAATAATTACAAATTTTATATTAAAAATATAATCAGGTAAATATATTTAATTATCGATTAATAGTGATTTATCTGTAAGTACTGTATATATACTAAAGAAATGATTATATTAGCTGTATTTTTAATGTTTATATTATATTTCGTCCAGATCATTTGACCGTTTAAATGAAAAACAGTACAAATTTGAAAATACAGTAATGATATTTAAAAATGTTCGAAATTTATAACTTGATTATTTAATGTAATAGTTGAAATACAGTAGACCCCCTATAACACTGTTGATAATTCCATGTTGTATGAATTTCATGTTGTACGAATCACTTAGATTTTACAAATACGTCAGCCGTTCACAGCCAGGCATACGTATTTGTAAAATTTAAGTGACTCGTACAACATGAAATTCATACAACACGGAATTATCAACAGTGTTATAGGGGGTCTACTATAATAGTCAAACTTTAACGATTGTAGGCCTATTAATTGTTTTAACTTAAAACAGTGGGATGTAGTTTCAGCTCAACGAGATATTTCACTATATAATATTAATATTAAATAAAATAATAATAAGAAGAAGGATGTAAAGAAGACAATTTGTTTTAAATTGTATTTTTTTAAATAATTTTTATTATGAAAACTCACAGTAATTACAGAAAATTTTAAAATATTAATTGTAAAAATAATTTACTATAGGTCTATTCACAATTACTATTATAATTATTGTGAATTTTTATAACTAAGGATATAAGGAGATAAAACTCTCCTATTCCTCCTCGTAACAAATTAAATCTTAAATACAATAAAATTGTTTATGTAATTATTGTAAATTTGCAATGAAATTTGGTTATTTTGTTTTTAATTTCTTTTCTTCAAAGGACATATAAATAACTATAAATAGCATTAAGAAAGGAGACTGTGTTATACAATATTCGCTAAATAAATATTGTTTAGTTTATCTGCCATTCAAGTTTCATACTATCAATATACTGTACTTTAAACAAATTAGTACTGTATATCTATATTTTGTAAACTATGTTCTCGGTATCAATATTAAATAGTTTCAAGCATTCTGAATTGTTTAAAATTAGAATTGGATAAATGAACAACATTATTGATTATCATATGGTTATTATCAATATTGATCATGATAAAAAGTAAACAGAAAAAAAAAATCTCTTCTGTTTCTTATTATCAAATGATCAAGTGAAAATATGCAAATTTTATCTTTAATTCTTCAGTGAATTTATATATATGCATATATTTATTATTATTACATATAATGTCAAATATATTTAAATATAAATATATGTATTCAACGTTACTTTTTCACTTGACTACAGATATAACTGTTAATAATATAATATGGTGAAGAGATGTTGAATTATGTAGGTAAAAATAAACATCTCGAAAGGATATTAAAATAAACTGTGGTAAGGTAACTGTGCAAACATGTGTGATCAATAATGACATTTCTTTAAAATACCGTACTTGTCAACTATTACACCAGAATTTTTTAAAAATTAAATTCCTATGAAAAGAAATCCGAATAATTGATACATTTTAAATCAGAGACAATTTGACAGCTTATTTTATTATTAATCATTAAAATGTACAGATTAATGTAATAATGTTAATAATTAAAAATCGTGTACAATGATTATAATCAAGGACATTTTAAAAAAATTTTTAAATTTTGTATAGACAATATATATAATATAAATTTCAAAAAAGGATAAAAGATATGTAAACATTATAATTATTCAGAAATTATATTTAATAATGTTCAATAATAATAAACAATGTAATTTTTGTAAGATGCATTTTTCCTCTAATCTGTATTTCCTTAATTGATAATTATACAAAATAATGTTTGCAAGTAGAAAATTCTTTGTTAAAATCTTTTACGTTATTTATCTTTTTCATATTACATAAGACTATTTAAATTTATAAATTTGTAAATTTAATTTTATTTCATATTTTTAAAATGTGCATTTATTTGAATTCTTTATAGGGTATTTAAATTCATAAATAAATGAATATATAAGTTATATTTATTGATATTGTGCATATCTTATTTGAACAAAATTTTCTTATGATTCTTTCACCAGGAATATAGCTTTGATAAGCATAAAAATATCATTTATACGTTACAATTATTTTATATTAGTTTAATTAAAAGTACACAAAACTAATACGTAAATGTACAAAACAAAGAATAAATGTATTGGCTATTCTTTTCATTATATTGACTTTTTATAAACAAACTCCCTACCTACAAACTGATATCACCTAATACTATAATAATCAATGCAAACCTCTTAAATGCAAACTTCTTTCTTTCGAACTTTAATTTGTAAACATGCATCAGGGCACAATGCAGGCCAAACTGGATGATCATAATTAAAGTTTGAAATTATCCCTATTTAATGCTATCTGGAAGGATATGTAGCCAAATTTCACCAAATTTCGTATATTGACGTTTCCGGACGTGAAAAACATATTTCCGGTGAAAAATTTTATTTCGAAAAGTTGCCACTATGAAATTTGTGGCGCCGAGAGCGGTTAAAAGGCTTAATTTCTTAATATGTCATAACGCGATGAGCAGTCTCAACATTGTTTTTATTAAACAGATTCAGAAGAAAGAAGCGATCAGGCACGGACATTACCGTTGTTACTGATATGAAAAAATACGAATAGTATTTCACATGCCGTAGGTAGTTTTATACTTAGAAATTGGCCTAGCACTTATGCATTATACATATGCTACGTATTTTTTGCAACTTGCAGCACCACAAATTCTACAGTGGTAAGTTTTGAAACTAAATATTTCTCTTGCGGAAATCTGTTTGGCATGTACCGAAACGTCAACATATAGATTTGGTTGTGTTTGGACTGCTACATATTCCTCCCGCATTGAATCGAAATACTTTAATTATGATCACCCGGTATGTATTCCTGATATTTTGTTTTAAATAAATTTATTTTTTTTAAAATACATTTTGAATACGATGCGTCATAATATCAGATAAAATAATTCATGGGCCTACTTCGAAAGTAACGAATGTTAACGGCACTTTTAGTTTAAAATAAAGTAGTTTATTTGTAAATTAATATTAAATTTCCTTAAAATAAATATAACGTGTAGTAACAACAATAAGATTTTTATTCCAAAACACAAAAAACCTCGTAAATAATACAATATTTAAATGTCCGGCATTTGGAATCACTGATATGTCACGTTCATGTTTATGTTTTGTTAGATCGATAGTCATGGAAATAACCATGAAGAGAAGAGACTAGAATATAGTGATATTACGTTTACATTTTTTGCATTTGTTTTTATATCCCGATAACACGAATAATTACAAATTTTATATTAAAAATATAATCAGGTAAATATATTTAATTATCGATTAATAGTGATTTATCTGTAAGTACTGTATATATACTAAAGAAATGATTATATTAGCTGTATTTTTAATGTTTATATTATATTTCGTCCAGATCATTTGACCGTTTAAATGAAAAACAGTACAAATTTGAAAATACAGTAATGATATTTAAAAATGTTCGAAATTTATAACTTGATTATTTAATGTAATAGTTGAAATACAGTAGACCCCCTATAACACTGTTGATAATTCCATGTTGTATGAATTTCATGTTGTACGAATCACTTAGATTTTACAAATACGTCAGCCGTTCACAGCCAGGCATACGTATTTGTAAAATTTAAGTGACTCGTACAACATGAAATTCATACAACACGGAATTATCAACAGTGTTATAGGGGGTCTACTATAATAGTCAAACTTTAACGATTGTAGGCCTATTAATTGTTTTAACTTAAAACAGTGGGATGTAGTTTCAGCTCAACGAGATATTTCACTATATAATATTAATATTAAATAAAATAATAATAAGAAGAAGGATGCATGTTTCATAAAATAGCAATCAAATTATTTCCTCGAGATAATGACTTGCTATCTGATTCTCTCAAATTTTCTCATCTAGCAATTGGAATATTTGGGAAAATTAGATTGCTGAAAGGCACGTGTTTTTTTAATGTAAAGAAAGTAAAAATAATTTATCTGAAAACTATTTTCGTTTTTATCACATAAGAGCATTATAAAACCAATGGACAAGTACAGTTGCAACTTAGGAATTATTTATAAAGAGTGCTTACTCTTATCCTTCCTAATTCTAAGAGTATGCACTTTGCAAGGGTTATTCTTTTTATTCTCAGGTTTCTTAAATCATTTCTTTCTGGTTTTACCATATTTTTTCATTAAGGACATTTCAAAGAGTCATTGATAGTATCAAATCCAAGTTTATTTTCATAGAAAAGACTGATTCTCATAAGATCACCTAAAAATAACGTATCACTTTGAACTACAGTCGACCTCCTTACAACAAATACGTGTTAGTATTTACAAATACGTGTGCCGGACTGTGAACGGCTCACATATTTGTAAAATCTAAGTGACTCGTACAACATGAAATTCATATAAAACGAAATTATCAACAGTGTTATAGAGTGGTCGGCTGTATACTTAAAATCATGATTACCCAGTAACGAAATTACTGTGTTATTTTTTAAAATCAATAATATCGATAAACTTAATTATTAAAATCCTCAGATTTGGAAATATTGAATCTCTCATAAAGGAAAATCATACGAGTGCTATGCTGAATTTTCTAACACTTAGAAAAAGTAATTTTAATGCAATAGATAAAAATTATTTGCTATTTATCAAATATAAATTGAATTATTTCTTCAAGGTAATGACTTATTAATTTTAATTTACTAATTAAATTAAAAGGTCACTTATTTATACTTTTTCAATTAACTAATACAATATCAAATTATGTGTTTTTTATTGCGATTGTCATATAAAACCACACTATTTACTAAGAAATTTTTCTGGTTTTGATAAAGTTCAATCCTAAGAGTTATCAACTATAATATTACCAACTTTCTGAAGATAACCTATTTATTGGTATAATGCAGCGATCTGATGGCAACATTCGATAACAGTCGAGGTCGATNGGACATTTTAAAAAAATTTTTAAATTTTGTATAGACAATATATATAATATAAATTTCAAAAAAGGATAAAAGATATGTAAACATTATAATTATTCAGAAATTATATTTAATAATGTTCAATAATAATAAACAATGTAATTTTTGTAAGATGCATTTTTCCTCTAATCTGTATTTCCTTAATTGATAATTATACAAAATAATGTTTGCAAGTAGAAAATTCTTTGTTAAAATCTTTTACGTTATTTATCTTTTTCATATTACATAAGACTATTTAAATTTATAAATTTGTAAATTTAATTTTATTTCATATTTTTAAAATGTGCATTTATTTGAATTCTTTATAGGGTATTTAAATTCATAAATAAATGAATATATAAGTTATATTTATTGATATTGTGCATATCTTATTTGAACAAAATTTTCTTATGATTCTTTCACCAGGAATATAGCTTTGATAAGCATAAAAATATCATTTATACGTTACAATTATTTTATATTAGTTTAATTAAAAGTACACAAAACTAATACGTAAATGTACAAAACAAAGAATAAATGTATTGGCTATTCTTTTCATTATATTGACTTTTTATAAACAAACTCCCTACCTACAAACTGATATCACCTAATACTATAATAATCAATGCAAACCTCTTAAATGCAAACTTCTTTCTTTCGAACTTTAATTTGTAAACATGCATCAGGGCACAATGCAGGCCAAACTGGATGATCATAATTAAAGTTTGAAATTATCCCTATTTAATGCTATCTGGAAGGATATGTAGCCAAATTTCACCAAATTTCGTATATTGACGTTTCCGGACGTGAAAAACATATTTCCGGTGAAAAATTTTATTTCGAAAAGTTGCCACTATGAAATTTGTGGCGCCGAGAGCGGTTAAAAGGCTTAATTTCTTAATATGTCATAACGCGATGAGCAGTCTCAACATTGTTTTTATTAAACAGATTCAGAAGAAAGAAGCGATCAGGCACGGACATTACCGTTGTTACTGATATGAAAAAATACGAATAGTATTTCACATGCCGTAGGTAGTTTTATACTTAGAAATTGGCCTAGCACTTATGCATTATACATATGCTACGTATTTTTTGCAACTTGCAGCACCACAAATTCTACAGTGGTAAGTTTTGAAACTAAATATTTCTCTTGCGGAAATCTGTTTGGCATGTACCGAAACGTCAACATATAGATTTGGTTGTGTTTGGACTGCTACATATTCCTCCCGCATTGAATCGAAATACTTTAATTATGATCACCCGGTATGTATTCCTGATATTTTGTTTTAAATAAATTTATTTTTTTTAAAATACATTTTGAATACGATGCGTCATAATATCAGATAAAATAATTCATGGGCCTACTTCGAAAAATGGTGACCATTTTAAATTCCAGCCACTATTACTGAAGGTAATTAAAATACTAGCGTAATTTTTTAAAAGTAAATTATTTTGGCCACTCCTAAATAGTTTCCACCCATGGCCGGATGACCGAGGCTATTAAGGAGTGGTGTGTCTACTGCTCTGAGGAGCCAGGAATCAAAATCAGGGCAAGACATCCCCAGGAATTTTTCGGGCTCACAGTAATTACAGAAAATTTTAAAATATTAATTGTAAAAATAATTTACTATAGGTCTATTCACAATTACTATTATAATTATTGTGAATTTTTATAACTAAGGATATAAGGAGATAAAACTCTCCTATTCCTCCTCGTAACAAATTAAATCTTAAATACAATAAAATTGTTTATGTAATTATTGTAAATTTGCAATGAAATTTGGTTATTTTGTTTTTAATTTCTTTTCTTCAAAGGACATATAAATAACTATAAATAGCATTAAGAAAGGAGACTGTGTTATACAATATTCGTTAAATAAATATTGTTTAGTTTATCTGCCATTCAAGTTTCATACTATCAATATACTGTACTTTAAACAAATTAGTACTGTATATCTATATTTTGTAAACTATGTTCTCGGTATCAATATTAAATAGTTTCAAGCATTCTGAATTGTTTAAAATTAGAATTGGATAAATGAACAACATTATTGATTATCATATGGTTATTATCAATATTGATCATGATAAAAAGTAAACAGAAAAAAAAAATCTCTTCTGTTTCTTATTATCAAATGATCAAGTGAAAATATGCAAATTTTATCTTTAATTCTTCAGTGAATTTATATATATGCATATATTTATTATTATTACATATAATGTCAAATATATTTAAATATAAATATATGTATTCAACGTTACTTTTTCACTTGACTACAGATATAACTGTTAATAATATAATATGGTGAAGAGATGTTGAATTATGTAGGTAAAAATAAACATCTCGAAAGGATATTAAAATAAACTGTGGTAAGGTAACTGTGCAAACATGTGTGATCAATAATGACATTTCTTTAAAATACCGTACTTGTCAACTATTACACCAGAATTTTTTAAAAATTAAATTCCTATGAAAAGAAATCCGAATAATTGATACATTTTAAATCAGAGACAATTTGACAGCTTATTTTATTATTAATCATTAAAATGTACAGATTAATGTAATAATGTTAATAATTAAAAATCGTGTACAATGATTACAATCATTTTCTCATCTAGCAATTGGAATATTTGGGAAAANCAATGCAAACCTCTTAAATGCAAACTTCTTTCTTTCGAACTTTAATTTGTAAACATGCATCAGGGCACAATGCAGGCCAAACTGGATGATCATAATTAAAGTTTGAAATTATCCCTATTTAATGCTATCTGGAAGGATATGTAGCCAAATTTCACCAAATTTCGTATATTGACGTTTCCGGACGTGAAAAACATATTTCCGGTGAAAAATTTTATTTCGAAAAGTTGCCACTATGAAATTTGTGGCGCCGAGAGCGGTTAAAAGGCTTAATTTCTTAATATGTCATAACGCGATGAGCAGTCTCAACATTGTTTTTATTAAACAGATTCAGAAGAAAGAAGCGATCAGGCACGGACATTACCGTTGTTACTGATATGAAAAAATACGAATAGTATTTCACATGCCGTAGGTAGTTTTATACTTAGAAATTGGCCTAGCACTTATGCATTATACATATGCTACGTATTTTTTGCAACTTGCAGCACCACAAATTCTACAGTGGTAAGTTTTGAAACTAAATATTTCTCTTGCGGAAATCTGTTTGGCATGTACCGAAACGTCAACATATAGATTTGGTTGTGTTTGGACTGCTACATATTCCTCCCGCATTGAATCGAAATACTTTAATTATGATCACCCGGTATGTATTCCTGATATTTTGTTTTAAATAAATTTATTTTTTTTAAAATACATTTTGAATACGATGCGTCATAATATCAGATAAAATAATTCATGAGCCTACTTCGAAAAATGGTGACCATTTTAAATTCCAGCCACTATTACTGAAGGTAATTAAAATACTAGCGTAATTTTTTAAAAGTAAATTATTTTGGCCACTCCTAAATAGTTTCCACCCATGGCCGGATGACCGAGGCTATTAAGGAGTGGTGTGTCTACTGCTCTGAGGAGCCAGGAATCAAAATCCGGACAAAACATCCCCAGGAATTTCTCGGGGTGATCTGTTTCTGATATTCTAAGTCCCGCTCCCCATCACTCGGCCGCCTCATTGTGGGTCTAATCGAACCCACTACCGGTCTGAAAAAACCTCTTAGTTCCCACAAGGCAAAAAGAAAGAATTGATGCAATAAGACAGTGCAACACAACACATGGACGATTTGTCTCCCAGGAGGACTTTCTATGAGGAAATTGCCCCTATTTAAGCATTAAGCAGATGAAGAAAACCTGGAAAATTCCACGTGGCCAGTCCGTTGGTCAGGCATAAACCCTCAAACAAACTACAAATGTTCAATGGTTTTATCCACTCGGCCACTGATGGCCAGTAGGCGAAAAGAATCCAAAAAAACAAAGATAATGTCACACTCGCAAAGCGCCAATGAATATTTAATGAGGTTCTTCAATTTACGCCAAACTCGATTTAATGCTCGATTTGCAGGCGAATAAATGCTGGCACTAAGCTTAGACATGATTATAGATTATGACTATGAAATGGGGGATAAGATTTTAAACATAGTTTAATGAATCTATCTTTGTTTTTTCACATTTTACCTTCGGTATAATGTAAATAAAAATTGCTATTATTTCCGGAATTGATTGTCTTCTCCAGATTTACAACACTAATATCATTTATTGTAATTTAGTATTTTTTTTTTTATCTTTCAAAAGCCATAAAATGCATTAATTTTTACATCATACATGATGTAAAAATTGAATAAAAATATTAAAAGAAAAAAAATTATATTAAATTATTTATTCATAACATAAATCTATTCATTTTAATGTTTGCTTTTTTTTTTCATTGCAATAATATCATTTTTCTTCTCAATTGAAAAGAAGTTGGAGTAAAAAGCACTAAAGTTTTCTCTATTTCTTTTTGTTAAAATTTCATAAAATATTTTAAAGTTAAATTGGGTATTTTCAGATACACTGAGATCTGAATAGATTGGGTCATTTTTTTACTATCCTTAACTTGTCTCATTCTCTTATGACTTATCCTTATTTCAATGATCCTTATGAATAAGGAATGTAGTTTAATTAATTAATAGTTTAATTTGTTGTGATGCAAATTACTTACGAGGCATTAAGGAGTTCAATCTAGATTCGAATTTGAAGCCATCCAAAAGGAAAACGTTCATTGTGTTCAATCAGCTAAAATTTTTATTTATAAATTTATTAATAAAATTGTTTTAACTTATAAAACAAGTCATTATAGTAAAAATAGTTAACTAAATTTATATAAAAATTTGTTTTTTAAGGTTTTTTCATGTTTTTTGGCAGCCTCTTAATAAGCTTATCAATTCTTTTGTCTCCATGTTTTCTGCAGTTTGTTTTTCTGTGTTAATGGCGTTCTTAACTTCCAAGTTCTTTCAGGATAGTTCTATTCATTAGAGGTTGCTGTCAAAGAATCGGAAGTCTTTGCCTAAGCCTTTTCATAGATATGACACTTCAGAAAGTTCTGCAATGATATCACTGGAACTTACAGATAAATTAGTGAGTGTTTCATTTAGTTAGCATAGAGAAATAGTAAAATTTCTGGTTTAATGAAAATACGCTGGCTTAAAAAGAAATATATCGAAAACGTCATTATTTTTCACAGCATTATTCCCATCATTATTTTTCTGTTTTATTAAAAACTTATTAAAATAAAAAATTTTAAAAATCAATGTCCATTTTCATTACAAATTATTTAATTAATAATTTAATTTAGAAATGAATGTGTTTCAAAATCATTTAATAATATTGCAATCAAATAAGTAAATACAAATTTTGTTTGTTTGTTTTGTTAAGTTATGGAAACAACACTTGGGCGATTGCTGGGGGGATGCCTTCCGGGAGGTCTTTCTAAGGATAACTGACCCTTATTCAGGCGTACAGACATGGATAAAACACGGAAAACTCCACGTAGCCAGCCCGTCCGGGTGAGGCGCGAACCCACGACCGAACTCCCCGTTTGGCCACTGATGGGCCAAATACAAATTTTTAAAAAATATTATACAAGAACGTGATGCGAGAGTGAATAGTTTTAAAGTAAAGTAAAGATGACCGAGATGGTTAATGTATCAAACGACCACTCTGGGTAACCCGAGATCGAATTTCAGGCATTTTTGGGGATAGTTTATTGCACATATGTCTAGCTCCGTTACTCACCACCCAACTTGAGACTGGCTGAACCCATGATAAATATAGGGGAAAAAGGCCCTCTTAATGCTCACAGGGCGAGAAAGAGTCAAAAGTAAATAAATATATAAAGTAAAAAAATAGTCAAATAATTTAAGTTTTTAGTTATGATAATCTTCATTAACATAAAGAACGAGCGTAACACTTGATATATGTATAAATATATAAAAAAAATCTACATTAGTCTGTTTACTAGTATAAATGCAACTAGATCCAAAATACAGTAATTTCATAATATTTCATAAAACATCATTTATTTTAATTTACTTTCAAATAGTTATAAATGATTGTAATTTGTATAACGAAAAAATTTTTAAAACAAAAGATTTATCTTTAATTACCTTATATAAATAACGGTTAAAAGCTATTATCAACTTAGTTTGTTTTCATAATAAAAGTGTTTTATTGATATTAACCTAGTTCACATTATAAGTAAAATTTGATATGAATTTAAGAATTTATATCAAATACAGTCAATAGTTAAATTGTTATTTTAATAATTAATACGTTTAAATATTTAAATTACCATTAATTTTTGTTTAATTATTTTTCAATCCTTAAAGTTTTATGGATACTCGTATATAAATGTTTTATTTTTTCTACCCTGTGAGCATTTTAAGATGTCCATATTTTTCCCCATATACCCATTGATAATTCGGCTAGGACCACAATGGAGCGGCCAGGTGGTAAGATACGTACCCCTATCGAAACTTTTAGAGTTTTTTTTTTATTTTCGAATTCCTCGAGAGATAGACTCACACCTTAGCCGTAACGGCCATCAAGCCGTTTTTTTATGATGAATTTATAAAGTTAAAAAGTACAGCAAATACTTTTGCATTTATCAGCAATTATTCTGATAAAATTCATACTTTCAAACTTTATAAATTTATTCGGAAAAGATCGTGTTACATTTTTAATCGAGAAAAGTTATTAATTGTTTGAAAGTAAAATGGAATTCCTTACGTAATTATACAAAAGTATTATAGTAATTAATATCAAAATTCATTTTATCGAAACAATATCTTAATGTTAATTAACTAATTAGTGTTAAATTTGGTCTTTTCTAAATTATGAACATTCGATTAAACATTTCGTAAAATGAGGAAATAATGTAATTACTAATTTCCTCTTATCTANACAAGCAATTCTCTAAATAAATAAAAAAAATAAATAAACTTTTTTTCAATAAATTGTAATGAACGAATAGAATAATTGATAGCATCTACCAAAAAATTATTTTTAGCATCAGTTTGACTATGTGATGAATTTAAGAATCTACTTGTTTTATTAAAAATGAGCCATTTAAATAGTTTGGATGTAGTTTAAATATATCTTTTAGGTGTTTTGTTTGATATCCATTTACATTTATGCCATAAAATTCTATCCAAACACAGAGAAAGAACTGCTGATGAAATTGCGATGTCATCTATAATCAAATTCTAGAGAAACCGAGAAATAATTCATTGTGATATGTGTTCAGTTATCCGCCTTATTTACCGAGAAATTGACCCAAGGTTAGTTTTCGTCCAATGCATAATCGCTGCTGAAAGGTCGATGTTGATCGATAACACGCCTTTGACTTCTCACGTGACCAATGGATGCACTATTCCACTTTATCCTTTGTACATTAAATGCTGAATTATTTTCAAATTATTATTATTATTTTGTAACCAAGTTAATTTTTGATTCATTATTAAAATATTCTATACATGCATATTTCATTGTTGGCTAAATCTCTTATTTAATAATAGAAATTCCAATATTTTAATCACTTTTTATACATTTGATTTCAAATTGTTACAACAATTACACCATATTATAACAAAAATATAAAAAATTTAAAGTATGTATTTGACAATTATAGTCTAATATTTATGTATTTTCTCTTTCTCAGCATGTTCATAAAATATATTGTATATTTTCAATATAAATATACTTTTTATTTGTTTGCTTAATACTGTATTGAATCAATATACTGAAATATGTCTCTCTCATATATAAAAATATGTTATATTGCTGGATAATTTCACATAGAAAATATTTTTCTATACATTTTAGTTTGTTTTATTCATTTTGTTTGCGGTCTTCTGTTTGTGTTCTTTATCAGTCAGTTGTGATTCAATTCAAAATTCATATAACATTTCAATTTTCAAAAGAAATCTTTCACGAAATTTCAATTCCTTATGAAATTCTTTTTACAGATAATACAGGTACAATTCTTTACGTTAACAGAAATTTGAGTATTTTTTGAAAATATTTTGTTTTGTGTGTGTAAAATCTCAAGATCTACTAAGTGATGTGTTTTGTTTTATTATGTCGAAAAATGCCAACAATTTTAGATAGAAATCTTAGAATTTTAAATGTATTTGAATAAAATTTCAGTTTTATAAAGATACAGCAAAACCTCTCATTTGTGACTAGTCTCTGGGTTATAAATCAAAAAAGTGGTCATATATGTGAGGTAGACACAAATCATACTCACTTATAACCTTTATTTCAACCTACAGTATTATAGAATTTGCAACAACTTACAAAGACTAGAAGAACGTCTATTCAAAATTTAAGATATTTTAAGCAAGTAAACTAAAGGATAAGTTTCAATAGTTGTTTGCTAATGATAAAGTTACTGTTTTCAAAACAAAAAAAAATTAGACTGTTATTAATAGCTTAAGTTAGCAAATGAAATCAATCATAGAATGCCTCCATAGACATTCTGTGAGAATCATTGATATTCGAAATAATGCATTCTGATGAAGATTTTTAAATAAGGTCAAACGTTAGTTATTAAAGAATATTTTTTTCTTTTTGAAATTAGTGGTTGTTTACATTTCTGTTAACAAATGCAAGTTGCTATCCATCTAAATCCTCTTATTATTGTAGAGAAGTTATATTTCATTAGTTAGTGATAATCAGGATAGCATTTCTGAACACAGTGTCGGGTTGTTCACTAAGCATGTGAGGCTCCTAGAGGCCTAAATCTCTAGAGCTCGAAAAGTGGAAAAAATAAAGCAATTTTATCGTTGTAATTGTGTATAATCATTTATAAATACAGTAATTTTATAGCTATATTAGACATTATGTAGAGGGACTTCTCCCAATCTTCTGTGCCTATAAGCATCGAAAGGCTATAATCTGCCATTATCTGAAAATAAAACCAAGAAAGCAGCTTCATTTGGTAAAAAAAAATTGCGTTCGAATGCCTAGACTCAAGCAAATGGGCACATGTCTCATTTAAATCATTGAAAAACTTTTGGGAAATTTTTCTGCTGATTTTGAATGAGAGATATGCACAAATAGAAGTTTCGCTGTATATCAACGATGATTTAGTTTTATTACAGTAAAACACAATGACGATTGCCTAAAAGTTCAAAATAAAATCTAAATATTTAAGTGAGTTTGAACAAAGTGAATTAAATTAAAAATGTATTCAAATTTCTCTACGTGCAATTTTTATAAATAGACTGATAACAGGAATATTACAACAAAATTTTCGATTATTTGTAGGTCTTCGTTTTCTTAGTTCTTTCGATATAATTAAAATTGTTATTCTTACGTTAGACCGAGAATACATGAAAAAAATAGTAATTTATTTCATATAGGCCATTCATAATATTGATATTAAGTTAAAATTAAATAAGTACTATAGTAATAAAACTTAATTCGATATCAATGACGATAATTATTCTTAATATTTTAAGTAATGTAATAAAAACTTAGATACTTTTTCAAAATTTATCTTAGTTAAAATCAGTTCTGTATTAAGTCTGATAAGCATAAAATTAATAAAAGTTTTGAGTTATTTTCCTTTTTTTTTTAATCCGTTGTTAGGAAAATCCTCTTCCAAAGCCAACTGTAGATAAGAAAAAGACGTTTCTCATTATTATTCATTGCCATTTCTAAATGCTTCTTCATTCTATCAAATAAATGAGGTTTGTCAATTGTATTAAAGATCACAAGCAATTCTCTAAATAAATAAAAAATAAATAAACTTTTTTTCAATAAATTGTAATGAACGAATAGAATAATTGATAGCATCTACCAAAAAATTATTTTTAGCATCAGTTTGACTATGTGATGAATTTAAGAATCTACTTGTTTTATTAAAAATGAGCCATTTAAATAGTTTGGATGTAGTTTAAATATATCTTTTAGGTGTTTTGTTTGATATCCATTTACATTTATGCCATAAAATTCTATCCAAACACAGAGAAAGAACTGCTGATGAAATTGCGATGTCATCTATAATCAAATTCTAGAGAAACCGAGAAATAATTCATTGTGATATGTGTTCAGTTATCCGCCTTATTTACCGAGAAATTGACCCAAGGTTAGTTTTCGTCCAATGCATAATCGCTGCTGAAAGGTCGATGTTGATCGATAACACGCCTTTGACTTCTCACGTGACCAATGGATGCACTATTCCACTTTATCCTTTGTACATTAAATGCTGAATTATTTTCAAATTATTATTATTATTTTGTAACCAAGTTAATTTTTGATTCATTATTAAAATATTCTATACATGCATATTTCATTGTTGGCTAAATCTCTTATTTAATAATAGAAATTCCAATATTTTAATCACTTTTTATACATTTGATTTCAAATTGTTACAACAATTACACCATATTATAACAAAAATATAAAAAATTTAAA
This sequence comes from Centruroides sculpturatus, assembly GCF_000671375.1. Taxonomy (NCBI): domain Eukaryota; kingdom Metazoa; phylum Arthropoda; class Arachnida; order Scorpiones; family Buthidae; genus Centruroides; species Centruroides sculpturatus. The sequence continues at coordinate 336,571 of NW_019384664.1, read as the reverse complement.
GAATAAAAAGCATATTTTAATTTTAAAAAATATACCATTTTTTATTTAAAAAAAAAATTAATATTTTTTTCAGTTTTACAATTTTATATTCCATTTTTACCCCTTAATTTTAATAAATTTTTATCTAGCGTAATTTCAAATAGTTTAATGTTGTAACATAAATAATTATTAAAATTTACGATGTAAAAATTTAAAATAATTGCAATATATTAAAATTCTTCGGTTTGTTTTTGACAATTTAAGTCTATGATTTATGTGACTTCATTTGAATATTAATAAAGAGCAGCAAATATGGATCTTCGAATTAACGACTAACTTTCCTTACGATTGTCAATAAATCGAAATTATCTACAGATATGCAGGAGTTTTATTGACATTCGAATCTTTTAATGGCTATCGATAAACAACTTGAATAATGTAAACCTACGCAGAAATCATTTCAATCAAAAATAAATGAAGCACATAACCATAATCGTAACTTAAAATTTCTAGCAAAAAAGTGATTTATACTTACATAAATCACTTTCTAAGAATTTTAAATATCAAAAATTGGAACGTATTTAATATTATTTAAACTAATTCCTAAACATTTAATAATTATTTTTCTGTGTAATTTATGTTGAAAAATTGAAATAAATTTTTTTTCTTTGTCTCTATGATTAAAGAAATAATTCTCCTTCATAATATAATCTAAGCACTTTTTATATTCTTAAATGCCAAATATATTTTTAGAAGCTATAACTGTAATTAATTTTATAAAAGAATTTTATATACCAAGCTTTTTATATACCGATATTTGTATTAAAAAATTCAAATACCTCGGTTGTACCAATAATTTATATCAATAAAATATTGAGATAAACATTTTCAATATCTTACATAATCGTTATAAATAGTGATATAGAAAATTACTTTGTTACTTATTATTACGTGTTATTTAATTTTTAAAAAGGGCTCAAGGCGAATCTTCGTATTATATTTTAATATCTCTTGTATTATTTTTTTTCTCGAATTATTTATGAATTATATAAAATTATTTACTGTTTATTAAGAAATCATAAATTATATTATAAAATTACATTTTTTATATTATTCATTTATAGATTTTCATTTAACTGGAATCACAGAAATAAATCAAAGTATAGAAAAATAATTTTTAAAATTTTAATTTATATTGAAGGTTATTAAATATTGTTTAAAATGGCATTTATTTTATTATAGAAGAAAATGGAACTATTTTACGTCCCCTTATAAAAGATAGAAAATTTTTCTATGGTCTTATAATGTCATTAAAATGTATACATAATACATTCACATAAAATCTCTAATTTTATTAATATTTATAGAATTTTCAACAAAATTTTAAAGAAATCATTACTTTAATTGCATTTTATTGCTACAATCGAAAGGAAAAGCATAGTAATACATATAACACATAGAATCCCTTAATTAATCCAATATTTTAATGCTTTAGCATTGATTGGATGCTAACTAAAACCTAAGTAAATATTACTGTATATATATATTTGGGTGTGCTAAAATATCTTAATGGCAGAATATTTGTTAAATCATTACAGTGATAAAACCAAGTATGCGTGAATAAAATATCAATATTGAGTCTAATGTCAGGCAGTATTTTCAAAATTATTCAGCTTTACGGATTTATACAAATAAGTTGAGAATCTGTACTTGAAATATCATTCTTTATGTAAAAACTATATAAGTAAGTTGAAAATAAAGCAATTATAGCATAATTGCTCGATAGATTTTCGGCAGTCTGTTGGTTGTAGCTATAATTATATATCGGGTTGGAGATGTTTGTATATTATAGCATAAATGAGATTAATGTGATTTATATAATTAACAAGTGGACTAATCACTAGCTAAAATGCACGTAATAATGGGATGAGAATTGTTTAACATCTCACAATTGATTACTTTAAAATTTATTCGTCATCTTACCCCATTAGTATTACAATCACTATATTTTTATTGTTTTTATTTGTAATATTATATGTTAATATTCGAAAGTAGTAGTGTGACAATATATAATATTAATTGTCAAGGGATTACTCCTTATAATTAATAATAATATGATTTAAACAATAAAATTTCTAATATAATGTAATAACAAAACATCCTAGAAATTCACTTCCTTTTATTATTGAACTTATATTAATACCTTTTGTTTTTTATTTTTATATCTATATTTTTAGTAAAGCTATAAAGTACAGAGAAATGTTTTTAAGGAAAAACCAATTCTCTTAAAATACATGCATCACTTTATGAAATACATTTTTATAATACTGGGAATACTTATTTATTAATGAATTTTTCATTAAATTCTGTCAGTTTAAATAGACTTACGTTCATTAAGTTAACGGATAATTTACATAAAATTATCTCTTCCCTCATTAAATAGGAATTAGTTTCAAATTTTTACTTAAAAAAATTATCTAATAATTCTGAAAATTAATTTTTTTTTTATTCGAATTATTTTAAAATAGTTTCTGCGACATATCATTTTCTCTATATAGAAAAATAAGAAAAGAAAAAAAATCAGCTGATATAACATTATCGACGAAGATATCTCGTCTCCATTTTTTTCAATCTTCGCACATTTTCGATTTATTGACATCATACATGTTGTAGTTCTGACATTCATATTTTATATCCCTTAGAAATTTTTCCTGTAAGCATAAATATGTTTGTGGGTTTGAACATCAACTTTCTTTCTATAGTTATAAAGTCAAATCATAAATATTATATTTGGCGTTTCAATCAGAAGAGCTTCTATTCCAATTCTATCAATGAGAATTATTATGTATATTTTGTTGATTTTGTTTCCTATACCAAATCTTCTTGTCATGGATATTCAAATGTAATTGAATTCATGATAATGTCGAGTCAACAATTCCAGTGACATGAATACATATTAAGACTTTAGAGATGATGGAATTGGTTAGAGATTACCATTTGTTAATCACTAATGATGAAAGTTTCAGGTAACTTATTTTATAAAAGAGTATTTTTTGTAAACAATCATTATCTGCTAGTTCTAGATTTTTCTATGTGATAGTTTACAAAGCTTTACAAACTTTGTCTTTTATTGAACGTAAACATTGATGAAGTATCCGCGAGATTAGCTTTGACGCCATTTCGTCTTCGATCTACCATTATTTATTCAACTTTACTTGCTTATTTTATAATAAAAATATTCCTTTAACCTAATTTTTCTTATCAAATATTGAATAATATTCGCTCGTATTTTGTAATAAAACATTGAATGTTTTTCCCCTCCTTAAGATAACCATATTTATGATTATTTTCCACAAAAGCGATTAATCTCGACATTAAAAAATGTCTAAATACATTTATTTTTCAATAAAGAACAAAGCCGGCGATCGTTTATTTCCAGAATAAAGTATAATTATTAAGTTTTAAGTACTTAATTTAAAAAGAAATATATTTTTATTGTACATCAGCAGAAGAAAATTTAGATTGGTCATTCAACAATTGACTGACTACAGCAATTAGACCTATTTTCGGACAATGACAAAAGAAGATGCTGACTTCTTATCAGTTGAGATTCTTTGGCTGAATGCCACAACATGTAATGACCTTTAGTGAGTAGCTGATACAGAAAAATCTCAATTTTTTTTATATAACAGTAACAATTATTAACTGATTCAATACGAATATAATTGATAAATTCAGTTACTTTTACTTCATCTCAAAAAATAATAATTGTTCGAGTCTAATGAGATACTTGATATTATTCAATTGATAAATGGTTCTTCGCTTTGTATCTCATACTAACCATTATAAAATTTTCTAGGTATGAAGACTTATAACGGAATTATTGCTATGAGATGCGGGTTAAATATTTATATCATTTAAAAAATTGCTTTAAACCTTTTTAAAATAAACTATAATTATATTTTTTAAGAAACTTACATTGCAAAATTGATAAAATTAATATAAATAAATATGATTTAATTATTATTCACACTGTAAATTTTTCACGCAAGCTGTTTATTTTATGTAATTTTTCAAGACAGAAGCAAGATGAACCAAGTTTTTCAAAGAAATAAATATTAATAACAATAATAAATTAATTTTTTTACTTTATTTTTGACAATGATAGAAGATACAAAGAAAATACAAAAGAATATAAAATTTTTTTCATATAGGCTATATATAAGCCATGAACCGGAACGATTTTAAAGATTATTTGTTGAGATAATAGTTGCATTTTACGAAGTATTAATTAACATATATCAAATTTCAATATTAACTTCAGCTTATATGCAACAAAATATTCAAATTATAGAAAAACTTATGTTCGGTAAACCTATAGTTTTTTTTCAATTTTATTTTGATAATTTTATTTTATTGGAGCAGATACACCTGTTTTTAATCTAACAAATCATCCTTATCTATTTTCGGTTTAATCTCTTATTGATATATATTTTTTATTTTGGATACAAATGCAATGGCCAAATGTCATGGCAATTTTATTTGCTGAATTTTTTCTTACTTTCAAATAAATTATTTATATACTATTTACAAAAATGCGACAATAATAATTAAAATCTGATGCATAAATTTAATGTTCATTATATTGGTTAAAAATTCAATTTTCAAAGGAAGAATTAATATTAATAATTCTAAATATAAGATTTATCATTGTCAACATTAAAAAATTAATGAAATCGCATTAAATTTTCAATAAAATGTTAGATAAACTCAACGTCTTAAAGATTAATACGGAAATATCAATGTCATTTCTTAAAACTAGAGAAGAATTTAAATATAGAAAATAAAATGTATCATTTGGAAATAAATTCAAAGGTGAAAAGATTTATGTACTTTAAATTCAAATGAATCTTGATGATTGAAATTCTCGACATTATTAATGTAGGTACGGAGTGATAAAGATGAATTCTCCTGCCTAACCAACCAAAATGGTTTGTTCTTCCGATAAAATGAAAAATAACCTCCATCAATTTTCAAAAAAATTTTAAGAAAGAAAAAAAATGGAACAAAATCTTAAATTACAAAATTGATTTTTATGCTTTCAAACTCAATAAAAGTTTGTTTATTAAGAATTAATTTAAATAAATTACGATTTATTTTTTGAATTGAGACTTTTTATTTTTAAATGTTATAAAATTATTATAATTTTTACACTTTTGTAGCTTTTATTTTGTTTTAATTTAATGTTTTTCTTTAAATTCTACATGCATACAATTTATCAAATTATTAATATCTAAGAATCTTAATAATTGAAATATACCTTAAATATTTTAGTTACTACTGTAATTTTATGTCTAGTAGATGGCCATAAATGTAGCCATAAAAACAAGTAAAAATTACCTTTGTTTCCGCAGGATATGATGCTTAATGTATCATAAAACCATTCTTTTTTATATATACTTAGAAAAAAAATATATATTACTAGCGATAAAGTAAACATAGTTTAGCATTTTATTCTAAAAAAACTGTAAATAGTATATTCAATTAATGTACTATTTACTGTATTTTTTTATAATGTATTTTAGAAGAAAGATGAATAGATAAGAGAACCTGTTCTAGTATGAGATTCTAGCAGGTGTTTATCTAAACATAATGTATTTTATAGTAGTGTATGTATATATTTTTGTAACATTTTTAATTTTTTTGTTTATAAAAAAATAAAATTCAAAAAATGTTCAAGAATAAGGGAAACCTTTAATAACAGCAATAAAGATCTAGATAGGAGAAAGTAACAAGGTAGCAAGGATTTTGAGCCTCAGGCAAGCAATTTACTACTCAAGTGAAGATTTTCGATGTAGAACTAGAAATTATAATTTGCCTACAAACTCCTTTAGATAATATTTTAAAAATTTAAATGAATGTTTCATAAAACCAGAAACGCATAATTTTATCTTTAACTATTACTAATGTTTTACACAAAATCCTTCCGCTTATAAATCCGAATCGATAAAAAAAACTTGAAAAGTATTGAAATATGAAATGTTTTTGTGGATTTTAATTAACGATACACAATTACCAAAAGGTAAATAATCAAGCAAAATAGAATTTTACGATAATTAACTAAATAATACCGACATTAACGACCCGATCTCCGCGTGATCCACATTATTTTTTTTTTTATAAAATTTAATCATAATTAAATAATAAAACAAATATAAAGTTATGTATTAAAATATAAATGCAAAAAGAAAAGAACGGTTGTTAAATTTTGCTAAAATTAATTTCGTTTTTATGATATTAAGCACTTTATATTATCATTGTAAATTCTATTACTGATCATAAAACCAATATTTTTTTTTATTATATATATGATAACAAACTCGATTTAAAAAATTCAGACTAAGTTTTTATTTTAATTATATTTATAGTAATCTATTCCAAGTAATTTTTAGATATAAATTCCAATAATTCGTGCTATAAGCGAAATTTATTGCATGTTTTCCTATCCGGTTGGAAGAATTTTCTTTAATATCATCTAAGAGTTTTTCTTCTTCTCTTCACCTTTCTACATCAAAAACTTAAAATATAATTTTTTAATTATTATCATCATCAATAAAGTTTCGTAAATAAAATTTGTTAGAATGTGAAATTTTACATATTTGAAATTTTAGAAAAATTTTTCTGGAAGGAAATAAACGTTAAAAGGATGAAAATTCCGTTATTTTAATTTTATTGTAAATCATATCAAGTATCGCAGTTTCGCTCTTTCTTAGAAATAATAATTACCGAAAAATTAATTAGAAATTTTTATAAAATTCATTTGATATCATTTTTAATTTAAAATTTTTCTTCTTCAAATTATCTATTTAATTTTTTTTCCTTTTAATTAAATTCGTATTAAAAGATTAATAAAATTTAGATTTTATTGATACAGAATTACGTATAAGTTATGTTTATAACATTTAAATTTATATAATAATCAGTTTTTTCTGTTATACTTTTTAATTGATTATAAATTATTAGCACTTAAAAATGATAATGATTTATAAGCAATTTTCATCAATAAGTATTAGATTAATTATATGAATAAATAATAAGATTAACATTTTATCAATAACTGAATAGATACTAATTATATTAACAAATAATTATGACTAATGATTATACTGAAGACAATATCTATAAGGTAAATCATTAGTAAATATAATCTATACATGGAAAAAGATGAAATAATAAAACAAATCATATGAATCGTCCCTCTGAAAAATTAACATCAAAATAGATTTTAAAATGTATAAATACAAATAGATGTAGATGAAATATGGAATTACGTACTGTATAAGTGTCTTTTTAAATTAGATCTATTTTGTTGTTGTTTTTTTTATGTTCACGTTTTTAGTTGTAACTAATTATTGTTAAAGAAAATAGTTCAATTTTTAATACTTTACACATATTGCAGAAGGTCACTTACGTTCATAAGAGTTATTTTAAAAATATATTTTATCCTTCTTACATCGAGTCTGCATTTAATATTTAGTAAGGTATAGTACCAATAAATTGTTTTTATATTTTACTAATTTCTTTATGTTTTAATTTACAAGCATTTCTTTAAATCATTCGTCATTTCTGATTTCATATTTTTAAATATATTTTTCCTTTTGACATTTTTTCAACTTTTCAGTCAGCTATGATCTATTGTGCTTTAAGTAATCGTTTCGTTCATTTTTTTAAAAAAACCTAATTTCCTTCACGACGGTTGACAAATAAAATTTTTAAATATGAATCTATAGAGAAAAATTGGTAAAGATGACAACACCTTATGTTTCATTTTTACGAGCTGACGATATCAACTTATTGGTATATATCATCAATATCTATAACAAATAAAGGAAGAAGTGTCGAGATCTACAACTTCAATTTCAAAAACTATCGATAAAATGTGTTTAGTCGCGTTATTTTATTCGAATCATGTTCCCTTAACACACGTGAATTTATATATGACTTTTGTCAGCAATAAATTTATCGAGAAAACATGCTATTTTCTTCAATCATCACGTCACTCCAATAGCTTGATCAAGTTATCCAGGCCTGGGGTAAGATGACGAATTTCGTACTTTTATTTAATTTCTTTATATAGGCCTATATTTAGATACATATAAATATATACATCTACAGTATTTAGTTAAAGAGTATTTTCAATTATCTTAATTATATTTTCAAGTACAAATTTTCAAATTTTAAGTACAAATAACACATCTTTGTTATATCTCACTTTTAAAATATTTTAGTAACTTTCTTAATTAAAAAATTTATAATTTTAATTACCTTAACTTTATTTAGTGACTTAATATATTAATTCCGTTTCTTATTTGAAGTAAAGCTTTGTATTTACACAATATTTCATCATATTACCAATACAAATCCTTCATTGTTCTACGTTATTCAATTAAAGATGCCTTGTGAGATATTCCCAGACGTTCTTCATAATCATACTGGGACTATTTTCTTATTATTTGCTTTTAATCTTGTACTAAGTTTACAATTGAATCATTAAGTTAGTTAATTCTGATGATTAACTAATTATTCTTCTGTTTAATTATTCCAAATTGTATTTTAAATTGCTTAGAATTAAATTAAACGAATAAAGTAAATTTTTTTAATATTTTAATTTATAAAAATATTAATTCTATCAACACTTATTATGTTGTAGACATAAAACTAGATGTTGAAAGAACTGTGTATAGTTATGTAGATTAATAAATTAAAATAATTTTAGAGAAAGAGAAATTTTTTTTCTGAACAGTTAATTGTATAAGAAGGAAGTTTGTTGAAACGATTTAATGATAACGTAATACAGCAGTGATAACAAGGTTGGAAAAGAAATTTAATAAGCTAATTAGCTTGATTCTATTACAGAAAGTAATAGAGCTTCGTAGTCGTTTGAAGAACGTACTGAAAACGTGAAAAATTTTCCATCTGACTTAATTTTATAATTTCCTTCCTAAAATGTGTTTAATATAGGGGAGACCAGGGCAAGATCGGCATGTTAAGCTTTACTTAAATTTTGTGTAATAAATACTGCTGTAAACTGAAAAAAAAGCTTTGCATATTGTCTATTGGAATGTTACCTTACTATAGAACTGGTTAAAATCAGTTTGGAAATAAAAATAATTAAAATAATTACAACTTTACAAGAAGAGAGAAATTGACGAAGTTGCCCCGGGTATAGGGGCAAGATCGGCAACTTCTCTCTTTTTGTAAAGTTGTAATTATTTTAATTATTTTTATTAAAGTTGCCCCTGGTATAGGGGCAACAGTAATGGGGCAAGATAGGCACGTATATAAAATTATGTTATTAACAATGTATAAGTTGGAATTCACTATTAAAACAAAGAAATACAAATCCAACACCCATTTAATATTATTACAACGAAATGCAAGTTCAAAGACATATATACATGAATAACAAATGCAAACATGTTTTCATTTATCATCTGTTTGATTTTTATCCTTTGCTTCTAATGTGGCTTTATGTTGCCGATCTTACCCCGCTAGTCATGATTTCGAAACATTAAGTACAACCCTGAGAACAGAATGCCAAGCCACGATCTGGCCACGTGAATAAGTTGAAGTTACATCCTTCTAACAGGAAAAGTAACTTTCGTTATCATGGAATTATAACAAAACCTGCCAATTCAATATAAATGGAAAAAAAATATTATATGGAATTGAACGAAAATGAAAATTTGCTTGATAATTCAACTACGCTTGTTGGAGAACAATAAAAACACTACACTCAACAAGCCACCAATAAAACTCAACTGCCTAACCTATAACCAAAGTCTCCTTTTAATTTGTTTTTAAAAAAAAGCGCTTGACAAACTTGCCCCGCATGCCGAAGTTGCCCCGGTCTCCCCTAAATGCAGAAAAAGAAGTTAAACTCATTAAAATCCTGCATTCCTTTGGTATAAAAATATATTATAAAAATGCATCCACCTTGGAATTATGTATTCCATTTAAAATATTACTCGAATATCTATAAATGTCGTCTCTTGGCCATTTTCGGAAACAAATTTCATTTTTAAAGTAGCAAAAAGGCAATAAAATATGTTTTTTGTTCTGTAAATATTCTAAAATATCTTCGGTAGATATCAGCGATTCAAATAAAAGAATAGATTAAGTTTATATAGTTTGAAGAAGATGGATGACTCTGTCGACAGTAAAATAGAAACAGAATACATAAAACGTGTTTGAATATGTAAGAGGAATTGTTCAATTTAAAAGGTAAAATAGTTTTTATATGTCTTCTATTAACCGAAATGGGAAAATAGAGATGACAAAAGTTATAAAATAGTAGTTGTTAGAAAACAACAATTTTTACAGAAAATTGGGGAAAAATCATTTCTAGAAAAAGTAGATATATATATATAGAGAGAGCTAACTATTTTATTGTATTTTATGCAATTGTATAAAAATAAATATAATGTATTGATTTTACATTTATATAAATATATGTTAAATTCATTCAATCAATCACTCAGTTCCTTCTCTTCAATTTTCATTATCCGTAACACGATTCCTCTTATAATTTGCTTGCTAATAAATTATCTTAACAGTTATCCTTTCTGAAACAGAACAAATGATATTTATGTTGCCAACGAATACAATCTTTCTGTTGTAAAAACGATACCGAGTAGACGAACCTTTATTGGGTCATGGCCAAGGTCATAACATTAGCCGCATCTGTCATACGGCATTTTAAAATGTATTCATTTAGAAAATATTAGTTTTGTTCAATAATTCCCGGTCTTTATAAGTTTATTATTTGTTTTAGCAATCATTAATCATCGCTGGATGTTATCTTTTATAGCTTTATTGCTTGTTTTAAGCAACAATAACGTTTAAATAAACAATTCATGTCGATTTTAATGTTCGAAACGAAAATGATAAATACATAATTAATGTCGCTTCGATATTTATGAATAGCGTCCCTGAAACTGATATTAAATTTCCATAAGGTAACATGGTGCATGCGTAATTTTCCAGAGCAATATCGTATAGTATATTACGCGGAATATAAAGCAGTAAACCATTTTTAGAAAGTAATAACATTCTAACCTCTTGTCAATCGATTATTTTTAATCAATAAAGTCCATAGTTGTTTTAAATCTGATGTTTTGTCGTTGATATTCAGCATTCTAACCTTTGGCATTTCTGTATTTTGTTGTTTTCTGCACGGTGTTATTATCGAACTGTACGCCTGTAAGAGAAGAGATCGTAGTGATGCATTTTGTTTTCTTACGTTCGTCCCACCTAAAAATAATTTGGGTCATTTTTCTATAAAATTGCTTCAATTAGCCATTTATCGGAGCTCCTCCTTTCGAAAGTGTCCGATTCGTCCCTTCGCTACTACATTCTTTCTCTTGACTGCTTCCAGTAGAGACGGATTGAGTCAGGAGGCTGCGCGCGCATGTGACTGTGCATGCTCCCCCTTCTCTCCGACCTCAGTTGATAGCAAAGACTGCCGGCATCTCTTCTTCCAGGATCATATCTCCTCGCATCTGGGATATATTTTCTTTCCTTGTTATTTTCGTCCGATTTTTTGATGATAGCTCTACTTATCTGGCAGGAATATTAGCATCTAGAACTTTCCTTAACCGGAATTTAAATTCAATAGGTGAGTACCAGTTCTTATCTTTCATCGCACCTGTTGTCAGCCATTCGTACCTGATTATGTGGAACCTCCAACAGCTGACTTTTTTCCCCTTGAAATAGCTTAAGTTAAACGTGTATATAACTCGCTTAAATGTTTTAGTTAACTTGGATAAAATTAAAATAAATAATCGAGTATTGAAAAAAGTTCTTTAAAATTCTTCGTCTTTGTCTAAATTTATCTTCTCGAGTATATTTAATTGTTTTCTTCATAAGTATTGCGTATATAAAGTCTTTTATATTCCATATGCTGTTTTAATGTATCGGAACGAGATATACAAGTCGTAAAGGTATCTTACGTACTTGTTATACAGCTGTGGTGTTTATTAATAAATATATATATATACATTTATACGTTACAAGACAATAAAAGTATGTCGGTCGTTGAGATGTATAAATAATAAATAAAGCAAATGTACTGTACCAAAGATATTTTCACTTTACCATCTCTGTATGGACATTTATAAATAACAATAATACAACAATCAGGTAAGTTCGATAAACATGCTTTTAGGTATATACTTAACTGTTCTTATATAATTCATTTATGTAAAATATATTATAAACGTATCGATAATGTTTCCAAGCTTATTTTACAACCATTTCTCATCAATTAATACTAACTAATCAATTTGAAGAGCATTCCAATTAATTCAAAATATCGATTGTTAATCACATACACACCACGCACGTATATAAGTTATTTCGTATACAGGGAAGAACTTACCATAAATTTAAGCATTGTGTAAGGAGTATTTAACTATTGATCACATATTGATGTACTGTACTTATCGAATTATTAAAGAAATATTTTGAAGTGTGCAAATTTTGATAAATCGAGTTTAGATGGGTCACTTAGACCAGAATCTAACTACACCACCTGTAAGTGTGTTCGAGTGACGACAATGTTTCCAACAATGATAGACAGAAATAAATTGAGTGGAGAAACTCCTCTCAGAACCGATCGGATGATTTATCAAGTGCTATCAACCTTTTTTTTTAAAAAAAAAGTATTTTAGAATATAATTTTAAAAGTGTTTTAAAAAATAATTTTCTAAAATAAACTTAATGAAATTTTGCGATTGTCAATTTCGATTTTTAAAACTTTATAATAGAAAACGAATTTATTATATAATTCAATTATAATAAACAATTTATATGCAGGGAATTTAATGTTTAAGTTATTTTAAGTTTAATATATTCATCCATAATCATATTTGATATGTATGAATTGATCGGCTATATTCGTATATCTCGTCTTGTTTCCTAAAATAAAATAAAATTAATTTATTCAATTTATTTATATATTTAAAGGAAATTTATTAATAATGTAAGAGATATATTGATCAAGTTTTAAAAATGAATCATTAGCATTAAGTGTACTTTAAAGTGTACAGAGTGTCGACATCGTACTAAATATTTATGTTCAAATATTTTATTAGAATTAATTGAGTGTAATTATTAAAATAACTTCTTATATTAATTAATTCTGATTAAAGTTTATATTTTAAATTTTGGAAAGGACTTTACATAAGAAAATATGTCATGAAATTATCACGTGTGACACGTTATTGCATACCAAACTGATAAAGAAAATGGAATGACTGTCTAGTTTAAAGTTAATATTTAGAGAAGAGAAATTACTTTCCTTTACACAAATATACTTTAATAGTATATTTTAGAATTAAAATAAAGGAATAATTTTTCGATTTTGTTCCAATTATTTTCTAAGATAAACAAACTAATACGATTCCTTTCGTCTCGTATAAGTCTATATATTTTAGATTTTTAAGAAGTTTACTGGCTATTAAATTGATTAAAAATCAAAAATACAAAGTTTTACGTATAAAATATTATTTTTAAGACTTTACTCGTTATAAGAGATAGCAAAATATGTATGATCTTATTGCTGTATGTACTTGCTCTATCTTATTATTAAAAAATGCTAATTATTTTAATAAACTTTGATTATATTTTTAAAATTTTTAAATATTATACTTAATCATAAAAATATAAATTAGATTAAATAATGGCGATTTTTTAATTTATTTATAAAAACACTCAATTTATTAAAATAGTTTGTATAAAAACGTAAATATCTTATAATATCTTAAAGTATAATTTATTATATAGGTTTTTTTTTACTATAAGAAATTATAAAAATAATATACACATTTTGAATTTTTAATCAACTATTAAATTATATCTAATTTATGTTTTAAAT
>NW_019384664.1:308517-322209 GCF_000671375.1 Centruroides sculpturatus | reverse complement strand
AAAAAAATAATTAATAAAAATTATTTTAAAATTTTAATATTATTAATCAATAAATGTTTTATCTGATTTAAACTTTATAATTCTTTGTTTACAAATACGAATTTCTAAGCATCTATATTAGATGTTTTGGTAAAAATTAGACGAATGTCATTAAGAATCTATTTTAAGATACTTTCAAGTAGAAACATTGCGATAAATGTCAAATAAATTTTTTTGTTTTTTACTTTTAAAACAGAAAGAATGTCTTAGTAATTGCTTGAATGTAATTATATTGTTTATAATTACAAATTCAAAATTTTAACATAATTAAAATGTTTTTAGAAACATTCACTAAATATTTTAATTAATTTAATTATCCAATTATTAAGTATAAACTTCTCGAGAATTTCTATTAGTGTTTTTGTATGTATTTGTACACAAATTTAATTATTTTCTTAAAGGTAGCATTTAGAAACCTGACTTGAAATGAAAATCAGGTTTTTCGATTTAAAAATTAAATATATAAAATAATTAAAATTAAAATATATCTTAAATGACTAAGTATTCGATTTTTTATTGTTTCGTAGTCATTATTTAGATTGATATCTTTTTCTATTATAACTAGTAGTAGACAGATTTCTTCCTGCTCTTTTTGGTGTCTCACTTCAGAGTTTGCAAAACAATCTTAAACATAATAAATCTCACCATATCGGATGTTAAGATAAATAAATCTTATATCTATATATGAAAGGATTTCCTATTTTTTGCAAGTCACAAGTACAATCTGTATCCGGATAAAGTATCCACTGTCATTATAAAGAATGTCCTCTAACAGAAACTCACAAGTTCAACTTCATTTATTCTTCGAAGCACTAACTAATAAAGGTTATATAAAGTGATATTTAATAATCATTTCTTAACTAATAAATATTATTTTTATTATCTTATGAATTCTTTACAACTAGTTCTTTATTACTTTTCCATTTTAAAGCTTTCATTACCATGAAAATATCTTCATCTGGTAAAAGTATCGTTATAAATCGTATTAATTTTATTCTATAAAAATTAATAAAATTTTAAAACAAATTAAAATAAGCTTATAGATATGTAGACACGTTTTCTAAGCATCTGTAATCTCATTGCAATTAAGTAAAATTAAATATTTTTACACTTAACGTCAATTTGCTGTAAATCATTCATTGAAATGTCCAGATTTTTAAAAATTTAATAATTTAAAGCAAACGTCTGGATCGATTTATATTTAAATCGTGAAATCTTACGATAATAAATAGTTTTGAAATGAAATATAGAAGTTTAAAAGGGCATAGTTCAACTTCATAAAATAAAAATAACTACTGTGTTAATGTTTTATATTTTCGTAAAAAGTTACAAATAGATACAAAATTCATCAAAAATAGTTTTATTAATAATAACTGCAAAATTTATATAATAGAATCTTCAATTATTTGTATAATTATTAAGATGAATGTACTGTACCAGTACTATAAGATTAAAATGTAATATTTAAAACTATGGCTGCTTTATACATTTTTTAATAATTAAATTAAACTTTGTCTCTTTAAGAATTATTTTTATTTTCTTTTATTTTATTTACTATTATTAATTGAATACATTCGGTAAAGATTTTGCAGATTAGAGATTACTGCCCCAAAAAAGATAACAATGAAAACAATTACACAACTCTCAAACAAATAAAATTAATGTGATGAAAAAAACATAAAAATATGATACAAATAATTAAATAAAATGTATAAAATTTATAGATAAATATATTAAAAAAATAGCACGATACATAAGAAAATATGTCCATTACAAAAAATTTAAAAAATGATAAATAAAACATACTTTTTCCTTCTATTGTACAAATATTCAATCTTAATTTTTTCAAATTTTTAATATATTGTATATGTATATATACGTATTATGATTGATATATTAAAGGACTATAATATAAATAAATCTTATTTGCCAAACTGCAGGTAAAATATAATTTTGAATTAAATTTTAAAAATAACATAACATAAGCCAGCTTTTTAAAACATGCTCTATTGTTAATTACGTTTATAAAAATAATAATGTTTTGATTAAAATGTTTTGATAAATAACAAATTAAATACATCGAATAAAATTAACTAGATTTAGAATATTTAAAGTTAAATTTAGAGTTTTTATAGTTTTTTTTGAGATTTTTATTAATGAATTCCATATCAATAAAAATTTTTTTATAATTTCCATTTAGATTGCCTGATCACACATCATAGTTTAACTATTCATTGTCCTTACTAAAATTTTGTCTTCAATAAGAATTTTTTAAAATTTTCATTCATAAATAAGGCGTATAAATAATAATAAAAAATTTATTAACTGCTTCAATGTCAACACTGTACTGGATCCGAAAATCTGTTATACATCACGCTACCAAAGTGCTACATAACGGGAATTAAGTTTCCAATCTCAGGTTACTCCAATGTCTCTGTCTAAATTTAAAATAATATACTTATTCTACATTTTAATATTCTTTCAATGTCGTCGTTTCTCACAAACACAAGTAATTTAATATAGTTTGAGATAGAACATACGCGCAATCTGATATTACACGCTTATTCTATCAGTATTAAATCTTTATCGTTTCCATTCTATAAATGAATTAGATGGTAAGATTATATTATTTTTATAAGTACAGGCTCTTAAATATTTAATAAATTAATTTTATATTTACTT
Organism: Centruroides sculpturatus; assembly: GCF_000671375.1. Classification (NCBI taxonomy): domain Eukaryota; kingdom Metazoa; phylum Arthropoda; class Arachnida; order Scorpiones; family Buthidae; genus Centruroides; species Centruroides sculpturatus. The sequence goes on along the minus strand of NW_019384664.1, from coordinate 319,488 downwards.
GAAATGTTAAACTATTGTTCTTCTAACATATGATTTAATTTTAATAAATGATATGTTTCTTTTTCTTAAAAGGTGCACACGTAATCATAGGACTATGTTTTGGCAATGTTTCCAACTCATTCATCATAACCTGTTTTATCATTCATCACCAACCCATGTTTGAAATAAAAATCAGTCAGATATTACTATTTTTTTAAAAAAGATTAAAATATATTTTTGATATATTATAAATCATTTGGCAAAGAAATTAGACTTTTCAGTATAATTTTTTAATTTATTTATTCGTTTACAAAATCCTTGATATACAATATACCAATATACAATATTAATAATTGTTAAATTTACTTATTTTAATAATATATTAACTTAATTATCTTTATTCCAAATAAGTTTAATTACAGATAGTAACATTAACGTGATTTTTGATTAAATGTAGTACTAAATTGTTCGAAGCGGGATCGTCGAAAGGGAAGGAAGTGGGATTTTTACCTGGCTCGAAGGAAATTTAGAGGCCCGTAGTGGTTTCTACTTCTATAAATTAATGCTACTTTTACTAATGAAAAACAAAATCTTTAAAACTGCTATAATAGTCTATGTATTTCATTAAAAACAAAAAAACAAAACAAAACATAAGCACTATTGAAAGCTTGGTAGCTTTCGATGGCGCTGGATCTAAGCAAAGAATTACTGATATCCGGGTATCCCTCGTACAACATGGTTTTGCTCTAACGCGATTTTGGAAATCCTCCGTACAAAATTTCACGACTTTTACATGTAAACTTCGTTATTCGATATATTTTTTTTTATTCAAGTAAGCACGCGTGTTGTCTCAAATTTGCCCGTGAATTTTAGAATATTGAAATTTTCAAATTATTTTGTGCTTTTCGTCAGGTTTATTCAATGAAAACCGATAGAACAAGGAAAAAAATTGCACTAACTTTCCTATCAACCAGGTGTCGTTGTCGTTGCTTTCAGACTTTAGCCATTAAGACTGTTACTATGTTTTCTTTTTATAGATTAATCTTTGTATTTAGTAAAGTTTATTTAAACATAAGGTGAAAATACAGATATTTTCTTTCATCTTTTGACAAAGAAATCCTCTTCTTGCCAATCAGAAACTACACCAGTATAATAAGTCCTATTAATAAACAAGGTCCAAGTAAAGAATATAAAAACAAAACAGTTTATTTAAACATAGATAAATGCTATTAAACATTTTTTTAAACTGTAAGTAAGCAATCATTCGTAAAATGAAGAACGAAACTCGGTACTCAAACATAAATTCTGGAAAAATGTCGTTCGCTACTCGGCTAAACAAATACGACCCGCTAGAACAAATTTTCGATTAATAACATATTTTTATTTCGTCATTCATAAAAATTGTTATATGATAAAAATAAAAAATATGAAAATGTTGCTGATACTTCTGATCAAGATCAACAAAAAAGCTGAGATGGCGATACTTTGTAAAAGAAAACGTCCTGGTTTAACTGAAATTAATACTAACACATAATACAGTCTTTTTAATTGTGATCGTTAATTAATTATTGATTGGAAATAAATTATCGATTGCTTTGATAAACGTATTTCTCTTAACAACAAAACAGAATTATATACTATTGCTAACTTCTGGAACATAACTCTATGCTTTGCATTAGTCCTTTGTTTCGTATAGCACAGATTCTCATAGAATGGCACTTTTTTAGAACATAATACCGCGTTATGCGAGGGATACCTGTATATCTGTTACCGCTAAAGCTCGAAACTCGTTAATCTACAGATTACCTAGCTAATCTGCAGATTAACTAGCGTGATCCGTTAAAGTTGTGAAAATTGTTCCATTTCTCAAATTACCTAGATAATGTGCAGAGTATCTAGGTAATCCGCACATTACCTACTAGGCACTCGGTAAAGTGAAAATAAGATCTTTGCCACAAATAAATGTACACCAAAAAGGTGTGCTTGTCGCAGAAACCAATTGCTATGAAATTCAAAGTGTCACCAATCTTTAGACTGCACAATTGGATAATGTTACCTATGGTGGGTAAAATGGCGGCTCGTCTCTGATTCCAGCAAAGAGAAGAAAGGAAACAGTGGGGACGCACGTTCAAACCTAACCTAACCTATTCTAATAATTTGGTTGGTAATAATTATGGTAATTTATTAAAATAGGTTAGGTTAGGACAGAACGTGCGTCCCCACTGTTTCCTTTCTTCTGTTTGCTGGAATCAGAGACGAGCCGCCATTTTACTCACCATAGGTAACATTAACTGCACAATTATATCATGCGATCACCAGAAAAAGTATGATAACTTTATTATTTTTCGTCTCCGGTCCAAAAGTAGGGTATCGTTGAAGTCGTCTCGGTCCCCTCAGTTCAGATAGATACTCAAAGTCCCGAAATTCCATAGGTGGTTATCTATATAATAATTTCCCTAATTGTATTAATATTTTAAATCGTTTGATTTTTTGTATGTTTTTTAATTGGTTGATGATTGATTCTATCAACTAATTTGTCGATTGTTTGATTGTATTAACTTGATTATTTAGATATCGAAAATTAAATAAAGAACATTATGTTAATTTAAGCGTACAGAAACGTTGCTGTTGTTCCAGCAAAGATCTTATTTTCACTTTACCGAGTGCCTAATAGGTAATTTGCAGATTACCTAGATAATCTGCACATTACCTAGGTAGTTTGAGAAATAGAACAATTTTAGCAACTTTAACGGATCACCCTAGTTAATCTGCAGATTAGCTAGGTAATGTACACATTAACGACTTTCGAGCTTTAGTGGTAACATGTCAAAATATTACAGCTCTGCTTATTTTGAAATCCTGAAATTACTTATTTTGAAATCCTGAAATTACTTATTCAAGATTAACAACAGTAAATTTATCAAACAATAAATAATCCTTAGAATTACACATTATGCATTTTTAATTATCGACAATTATGCATTTCTAGCCGAATATTAAAACTGTACATATTCCTCGAATAATAATCATAAATTATAGTTATAAGTTCTAGAAATGCAACCAAAATTATATCAAAAAGGTGCCACGATAAATGATAATTTCCAAATCAAACACATAAACCCTTATCATTTTTTTTCTTTTCTACTAATAAAAAACGTTGTCGGAATTCTTTACTGTTAACAACTCGCGACAACTGTATATTTTTATTACTAATTTTAAATTATTTTTAAAAATTTCTTTAAAATAAAACAACACATAACAAAACCTTTTAAACTGAACGTAAGATTATTTTAAATAATTACAAACATATTATTATATGAATTGTTTTTAAGGCAAAATAAAATATGTAAATACGAAGTTTAAAATCTATAAATATTTAATTCGTACTATACAATTTATACTAAAAGTATTTGAAAATATTGTATCGTATAATTTTCATACAAATTTCAAAAAAAATTTTTTGTAAACCTCAAGAAACATATGGGGAGATAGGAGTATTCCCGAATACGGGTGAAACTGGATTTGAAATATTGTAAAAATATAAAAGGTTGGCAACAATATTATTTTTATTATGATTTTTATCAGCCACGTAGTTTTGACATATGCTCGTGCATTTTCTTCCATGTTTTATGCAGATAAAATCTCGTTATTTTTGAACGCTTTTACTCAGGAAAGCGAGAAAATATTTATTACAAATATCGCAGGAGGTATTTAGATACGCTTAAAAGTGTTTATGATAATGTGTATTGTGCTGTATCTATTAGGGTAACGTCTGTCTTTCCAAAGATGATTAGAACCAAATATTATGATTTGGGTCAACCGCGGATACCTTCTCGAAGCAATCACCGACGGTTTTATATAGTGAAAGCGAATTGTCAGTGAATATACACTTTCCCTAAAGTAATCAATGAATCTGTGCTACAGCGTTCACCAGATCTCAATTTTTGGTTTGCCCCGAAAAATTGATCACCGAATGTGAAGTTCCTCAGGCAAAATTGTTACTTTAAGGACGATTACATCAGTCTTGCATTACAGGACAAGGCTTTCTCAAATGTTCTTGTACTTTTAAATGCCAAACTATGAAGTGTAAATGCAAGAAGAACGGCACTTTAAGCGCTTCCTAATGTCATAACTCTTAATAAAGCAAACAAACATACTGGAGAGAGTATATAATTACTAGTGAATGTAGATTTATTATTTTAAAATAAACGATTTGTTTCACATTCACTAATTACTTTAATGAAGGTTTACATTCCCTAGTAATAGATCACATTCACTGTAACTTATTAACTCTGTATTTCTTATAATACTCTACAATTTTGGGTCACCATGGTCAGAATCGCTGCTGAGACCATGATAACCCAAAATTGTAGTGACTTAATATATGAGGTGTTCATTTCCCGTTTTTACACATTGATGAATCTATTATTCTGTGTTTCAATTTCTAATGAATATGTAAATAAGTTATATTTTATCTCTTTATTTCTTTTACAAAATTTTAGCCATTTTTTAGCTGCTTGTCATTGCCCAAGTATTGTCCACTATTATCTTGCACCACAGGGGAATATCGAACACTGCATAGTTGTCATATTTTGTTTTTATTTTTGTGGAAAAAACAGGTTACATTTTTAAATGTCATATACCATTTAGTAGCCAACAAATTGAAGTATCAATTGATAAAAAAGATATGTTTTCTCTAATGGCTCTTGTGATACAGACTAACAAAATCTTGTGTCCCCGATTCCCTCAGTCTCTCAGAGCCTTTATTAGAATTAACTGTCTGTCCGCTGGTTGTGAATTTAAATAATGTAGAAAAATACAAAATTTCGATAGAATTTAGTATAGGAATATTGTCAAAATGCTATCGTCGTTCTCAGGGCCCGGAGGTAGAGCGGGAACCTTTATTTTTTTGTAAGATCTGCTGCGACTTTTATAAGGGGGCAAAGGATAACCTGTTCGCTTCGTAGTAGAAGCCCGTGCTATAGATCCTAAATTTTCTGAGGGCCAAGATAAAAATCCCCAGCTCCTTAATTGTTTTGACTTTAAATTGTTTCATTTATGAATTATAAATGCGATAAATTTCTAAAACAAACTTTGTAATCACACAAAATAATGTTCAAATATAAGTTAACAAAATTAATATAAAATTAAATTAGCAAATAAAATAAAATTTATGAGTTATAATTCTATATAATTTATTATTATTTACTATTAGTGTTTTNATTATAAATTTTATTTTATTTTTTAAACTTAATTTTTAATTAATTTTTTTTTAATTTTGATATAAAACAGCTTTGAAGAGATAAAAACAATTAACAGACAACAGAAAATGCAGTAATTTGAAGCAACTCTTGCATGTATAAATATTATTTTCTTTTGGAATGTTGTCAGTTAATCATTAATATTTATGTTTTGTTTGTGTTAGCCATCAGATCTGAGGATAAGGTTGGCATAATGTCTGAAACACGTCTAATGTGTATTATTACCGACATAATATAGACAGGCTTATTATTTGTTGAAATGTAGAATCTTGTTCACGTATGCATTACATATTGAACTATTCATTCAACGACTCAGCTTTAATTCGTAATTTTTCCATCTATTTTAAAAGGTAAAAATCATATTTTTACATAAAAATAAATATTGTTTAAATGTATATTCCAGTCTAAAAAGAAAATATTATGAATATTGGTTTAGTCAAGTGAATCATTACGTAAAATAATTGCATTAAAATCTCTTCGTGAGATAAAAAAAAATTAAGATTTTCTTTTTAATTCAACAGAAATAATTATCTTATATTCAATTTATGTAAATGAAGTTCCATTTAATACGTGTACTTTTTATACGACTTATAAATTGTACAGTTTGGTTAACAGATGGCATTAGTTATAGAATATTTTAGACGATGAGAATATTGCCAAAATAAATGTTATGTAAATAGGGCCAATGTTTCGTACTAATTTAAACATAAATTTAAAATATTCGAAGGTCTAAATTTAATTTTCTCTTCATTTAATTATAAAAAAATTGACTAATTAAATTGAATACTTAATACGCCGAACGTTGTATTATTTTCAATTTACTGGTGTTTGATAATGTTTTTGACTGTAACTAACTTAAGATCCACAATCAAAAACGATCGAAGTCGGGAATTATCATCATTATTAATTTTTTAACAAGTTACAAGAATGTAGCAATTACAAATTTTATTATAGAAAATCGCTATAATATTTACATGCTAATGGAATAGAACAAGAAAAACACGCAGAGAATTATAAATGGCCACCTGCAGAACCACTTAAGCTACGTCATTTTGCACCAAAAAATGAGCAGTAGCTTTCAAGTATAAGTGGTTTGTTACAAAGCACTTACAAGTTAGATTGAAGCTACTGATATTTAGTTATTTTGTATACTTCTTAAACATCCATTGTCCACGTACTTCATCCGTTCTACATAAAATATAGTTTTTCAAGTTTTAAAATAAATCGTCTTTGTAAGTGCACGAAATTTACTTAATATCACGTAGAAAATTCAATTTAAAGCTGAGCCACGTATTTTTAAATCTTTACACAAACGACTTTCTTACACGAAATATTGTTTTTATCTCATTAGGTGTTAAAGGTCATATTTTTCTCTGCGTGTAAGAATGCTTTCAATTTTGCCACTTCGTAAAATATATGGCTATTATAAGCCAAACATTTTTTCCCTTTGTATCAAAGAATGATCACAATAACAAGAAAATATCTTAAACTTTACATGATGAAAATATGCATCTACGCAAATTCATAACTGTGGATAATTTTAGACTTAGATAATAAGCTGAAGTACATTAGTCTAGTATTATCAGTAGAAAATCACCGTTATAACTGAATTGCTAAGCTATAATCAGATTTTAAGACTTGTAGGCGAAATGAGCTATTAGATCATTGATAATGTCAAAGGAAAATAAAATGCAGCAGAAATATTCATTTCTTTTATCTGATTTGGAAAGAAATTTTAAAATTTTTCTAATAAAATATTTAATATAAAGCGATTATTGAATATTTTACATTATTTTGCATTATTTTACATTTATTTTACATTATTGAAGAGTAAATTTATTTAGTTTTTTTAAAACTGTACTTATCTACTTAAGTAGGACATTTGATTTTTATATTATGATGAAGATTTTTCAAATATTCTCTAATTACAATATTAAAATAAATATAAATTTCTTATTAATTAATATTATAATTGATGTTTTTCCTTGTAACAGAAGAGTTACAATATAAATTAAAGATGTTACAGCAATAATATATATACTATATATATTGTATTTAAGAATTAAATTAAAAGAACAAAGTTAGTAATAATAAATACTAAAAAATTAACAGCTGTGTATCTAAGTATTATTTGAATTAAGATAAAGTAAATAAGCTTTTTACTGAATTATTTTCCTATAATAAAATAAAAATATCGTGATACATTGATTAATTTTTGATTGTTGTTCGGTTTTTGTTTATAAACATGTTAAATAATTTAATTAAAATTGAAACAATGTTGTGTTTTCTTCTCGATTTTTTTTATTTCCAATTTTTTTACGATTTTTATGACAAAAAATAAGTTATCATAAAGTATTGTTTATTTCATTTTATCGTATAGTGTTTATTAATTAAAGTTTAATTCAAGATATAAATCTTGTGGATTACATTTTAATAAATTTTTTGAAATAAAATTAACATATTCTAGACTCGATAAAATATCCAGGAAGAATATACAATTAAGAATTTACTAGGATAGAAGAAACACTCCAAAAATATATACATAAAAGTGCCTTAATGGTGTGTGAAAAGGACAAATTATAAAGACAAGATACTCTTTTATATGATATAATATATAAATATAAACTATATTTTTTCCCCTGTTATTTTTTTTCCAATTTCTTCTATCCTAGTGAATTCTTTAAACCGAATATTCGTCTTGAATATTTTATCAGTCATATATTTTATATTGTGTCGCCTCTAGAGGAACAATTTTAATAGGTTTTACATAGTGAGGCGGAAAAGAGTCTCAAAATAAAGTCGACTCCGCAGTGTGACTTTGTTATATTATTGAGGTGCGTTAAATAAACAAATTATGAAGTCACTGTTTTATATATTATTTGAAGTGTTTCTTTTATTCTAGAGAAATTTTTAATTATATTCTAGAATATAAAATCTCAAGAAATTAGTGAAAATAAAACATTAATGCAAATTACATTGTTATGTTTTGCATCGATTGTATAAGAATAACAGAAAAGAGTTATTATTTTTCTTATTATTTCATATAAACTGTTGATTTAAGCATATATTTAAATTTATTTATATTATAAATCGTAAAATATTTTATAGACAATAATTATTATAGAGCTTTGTAACTTACATGAATAGTTTCGGAAACACTAGTGCTCTTACGAAGGTATATTATTAAATCGTTTATAAAGCACTTAAAACCATGTAATAACAATTAAAAATTTCAAGAATGGGAGATTAAACTCGAAACTCTTGTTTAACATACAACAAAACTAGCAAATAATGTTTTAAAAAAGTTTTTGAATAACTGAAATTCTTTGCTAAACTTTAGTTCAGTCAAATTTGTTAATGAATTAATAAATTTTAATGAAGCTGTATATTTTTAGTAAGAGCTTAATTTAAAGATTTGGATGAGACAAAATCATTTTATATAACCTTATTTTATATTTAATAATAAATAAGATTTAAAAGAAAATTATTTTGAATACGCGTTACAGTTTTAGTAAAAACGTTTTAATTCTTATATTCTTTGACCGATTTTTATCATAAATAGAAAGCCGTAAATACGTGTTTCTATTTAAGAATAAGGTTAAAGTCGTATAAACAAAAAGAGCACGTTTTTAAAACTTTATATAGGCTTTATACACTTGACAATTTTTATTTATTTTTTAAACTAGTTTTCAAAGGTCTTGAAATATATACAAAAATTAAATATTTGTATTTTTTATAGAGATTATTCGAAATATTTTCTATATAAATTAATGAATACACAAAAAAATTACTTAATTTACAGTCGACCCCTTATAACACTGTTGATAATTTCGTTTTATATGAATTCCATGTTGTACGAGTCACTTAGATTTCAAAAATACTTGAGCCGTTTACAGCCCGGCACACGTATTTGTAAAATTTAAGTGACTCGTACAACATGGAATTCATATAAAACAGAATTATCAACAGTGTTATAGGGGGATCGACTTGTATAATATATTTATATAGGAACTATCGATAATAAAACAAATAATATAATTAATTTATTCTCAAACATTGTAAGAAAGAAACAAATGAGATAAAAATTTCCATACCAAAGAATTAATTAATAAAAAATTTCTTGTCTAATCAAATTATATAATTTAAGAAATTTTTATAATTATTTTTTTTTTCTCTCTTCCACAATATTTAAAGAAATTGTAGTAAATTTACTAGCTTCATTGAGAGGTCGATGAACCGTTTCTCGTTGCTTCCGTAGTCTAGACTGATTTGAATTGCTAAATTCTGTTGAAGATTAATTAATGGTTGAAAACTTTAAATGAAATCTATGTTGAGTTTTTTCTACCTTTTCTTGTGTTTAACAATCGTTAAATACAAAGTATTTTCTCAATAAATTATTTTAGTGTTCTGTTAACTCTACAGATAATCACACATCGGCTCATAAATCCTTACAAAAGTTTAAGAACTAGTTAACAAATCAATTTTATTGTTTAACCAAATGAAAAAAAAATCGTGTTAAGATTATTTTAAAAAAAGATTAGATATTTTTAATGTCTTTAAGTGGGAAAAAAACTGTACCTGTGACTAATATGAGAACGAAAAACTGTGGCAAGTTGACAAGAAGTTAAACTTTTAAAAATGAACTTTAAGTCATGAATACTTTCAATCTTCATTCAGAATTTATTCTTAATTAATATTTCAATTAGAGCAAACAAGCATTTTAATCCAAGAATTTCATAAATACACTAATTAATTTAGTTATCAGTTTGAAAACAATTCACTAATTGATAATTTACATTCATTTAAATTAAAATATTATATTAATTAGCTTTTTCTTTACATTTAATTACGATAAAATTATAATAATTAAACTTAATTATAATATATATATATATATTTTTTAATGAAGTCTAATTTCAAAATTATGTTATTTGCTTTGAAATCATACATGAAACAGAAAGTTGTGATTGACTTTGAAGATCGATTAATAATGACATTTTCTACTATCCGCTCATTAAAGAAATGAGTAAATTATTATAAAGCACTCAGAATTAACTAGACAAGAGATTTGCATTTTCGTTTCAATCAGCAAATGACTTACTAATTTAGGAAATGCCTAAAATAGAAAGCATTTAAAATAATTTACTTTTGAATAGGATAAATGGAATAAAAGCAGATGTTTTCGATTAGGGAAAATAAATTAATTAACCATAAAAATATATTAGTAATTAAAAAATATAAACACAAAACATACATTTCAATGGTAAAAGGGGGGGAAACATATTTCAGTCCAATTTTAGATTGATTGAACTTCAAGAAAAAATAAAAATAACCATAAAAAATTTTAAAATAGAAATGTATTTTAGATGTTTATTTTATGAAATAAAAATTAAAATTTTTTATACAATTTTTTAATTTTTTTTTCTGTTACAAAACTCGGCTATAATAAATAATTAGGTAATGGAAAAATAATGAAAAATAAAATAAAATTCTACATAAGTTTTTCATATCAATTAAATAAAAGTATTAAAAATTTTTAAAACTTAAATAAATCTTAATTAAGTTAATTAAAATTTAATTAGATATTAGAATTATCAATATAAATTATTTATATTTTATTATTCTATCATTTTTACATTAAATTTTAATTATGACTATTTTATACGATCAAATTAAAATTATCATTATTATGATTCTAAAATCAATAATATTAATATTAATACTTTAATTT
>NW_019384664.1:261130-308424 GCF_000671375.1 Centruroides sculpturatus | reverse complement strand
AAAAAAATAATTAATAAAAATTATTTTAAAATTTTAATATTATTAATCAATAAATGTTTTATCTGATTTAAACTTTATAATTCTTTGTTTACAAATACGAATTTCTAAGCATCTATATTAGATGTTTTGGTAAAAATTAGACGAATGTCATTAAGAATCTATTTTAAGATACTTTCAAGTAGAAACATTGCGATAAATGTCAAATAAATTTTTTTGTTTTTTACTTTTAAAACAGAAAGAATGTCTTAGTAATTGCTTGAATGTAATTATATTGTTTATTTGTTTTGAAAGGCAACAACACTTTCATAGACCATGACCAACTCGTTGCGACGTGACGCTCTGTTAGTCATTATCGTTAATATAAATTATATCTTATTTATAATAAACGATGCAATAACTTTTTATCTAAAGATATATTATATTTGAAATTGTTTTTGTATCCAGAAACATTATATAATAAAACTACTATTTATCTTTAATCCATAAAAATCGATAAATATAGCCTCTTTGAAGTAATCTTTATATATGAAGGAGAGATAATTCCACCTTTGATATTTTGATATCTAATTTTAGATTGAAAAATGATATTAGTTGCATTTATGAATGTTCATTTCCTTCAGTAATAAATTTGAATTGAAATTTATGAGCAAATTTGAAATTCCTTTGATTATAATGTGACATTTAATATATTATTATCCATTCATTTCGTTTAGATTATGAACGAAAAATTAAAAACGTATCAAGATTTGAATGGATTTTATCATTGGGATATGTCGTAATGTTCTCTTTTTTTTTAAAAAAAATAGAATTCTATCTAAATGTCATCATTTTTTAATCTACCATTCGACAGATTTTAGGTAGTTAAATCCTCAAAAATGAAATGTTTTCGACTGATAACTTCGTCTAGTTTAAAGGAATCCAGAAATAGGAGATGTGTTATTGGAGAGGGAGATATATCCAAACCAATCGCATTCTACTTAGTCAGATAGTTAAAGTTGATCTATGACCGTCTGTCGAATTTAGACATCTTCAAAATTTACTCAAAAATCACAATACGAAGAAAATAGCTTCCATAAAGCAACTATCTCATCAGTTGAACAATATTTATTTCTTTTGAGTGTAGACGTTTAAATCTCTGTTATCATCCTTTTTCGATTGCTCTTTTGTGTATTTTCTGAAATAAGGTATCAATCACAACCGACTATTGAAGAGATAGACTATAGTTTAGCTACAGAACGATAGTTAATATTTGAAACCCACATTTTGCCTTCCTGATAACATGAATTGAAGTAAATTCGTATAAAGACTCGTTACAAACGTCAATGCCTATACCTTTGTAAGTACGTTCTGTACGATTATCATAACTTCATTGTTAAATATATTATGGTAATAAGTTAGTTACAGATCTTAAATGCATAATACTTAAAGCTAATATTTTTACTTTTTACTTAAATAGTTATATATGGAAAAGTATATATAATTTTTTATATAGAAAATAATATCAAATTTTTAATTTAAATATCTGTTCTTAGTTTTTAAATTATGGAAATGAGGTACAAACTTATGTATTGTGTTTGTATGACAAATAAAATCGTTATAACATCGTTGAATAACAAATGCCAAACAATTATTATTTTTTGCTAAATAATTCGATGTTTTCAAATAATGTATTTATAATCTTTCAGAATTATCCTAAATTAAATGGTTTTCTTTCCGGTATGTAATTCAGAGCTCATTTTAAAAAATAAATATTCAACATCTTTTTTATATATATATTTTTCGTATTTCGAAAGAATTTATTAGGTTTCTAAATCAAAAAGATTATTTGAAAAAAAATTCTCTCAACAATTAAAAGACACCAAATTAATAATATGGTCCCAAAAATTTCATAGGCAAGTGAGAATATTTTGCATCATAGATTTGGCGATTTTGGCACGCACACTTATAATGGCTGCCTACCCCTGGTCTAGAACTAAAAGCTCTTTAAAAGTCTTCACGCATAGGAAACTGAATTGATCTTCGAGGTCCTCAGATTTCATCTCACTTGAATTTTATTTCTGGGACACTTGAAGACCATGTGGTACAAAGATACAAAGCTCGTGTTACCTAAAAGAACGCATTTGATATGAATATGTTAAAGCGAGTTTACTATGAGTGGAAGAGAAGCTTAGGTATATGTTATCAATGCAATATTGCTTATACAGAACATCTTTTGTAAATTAAGAGACTACTTTCCACATGTATGGAGAATTCTGAATCATCCTTGTATTTTGTTTTCTTTCTCTTATATTGCCAATGAAATTGATGCAATGAAGCATTTACAATTAACAATATTTTGATATAAGTCATATAATTCACCAAATTAATAATCATCTTATAAAATTAGCAGCGAAACATTTATAATAAACACTAATCATAAACTTAATTATGCAAGGATAGTCTGATAAAAATACAGGTTTTTCAAATGAAGTTGTGAATGTGACGTCATCAGTTAGATATTCATCAAAATTAAAAATTTCTGTTTTCAGATATTTACTTAAGCGATGTTATCGTGACATCAGACTTGACAAGTAAAAGCAATGAAGCTTGATGAGTCCGGTAATGTTTGTCAATGTTAGAAAAACATTCTCCTCCGACGATCTTTATTTACAAATCTACGAAAAGTTTTCGAAGATCGTAAAGGGGAAAAATGAATTAATTTGAAATAACAACATGTCGGAAACTTAATGAGTAGAGAAGGGAAAAAATACCACATTAATATTTTGCCCGTCATCGACTTTGTATTAACTTACTGGAATACTTATTTTGTGAGAAATAAGTAAAAAGTTAGAGTAAACTATACGATGTTAATGCATTTTTGTAAGAGGATATGGGAAATACGTCACAAATGCATCATCAACGAAAGGTAAGATAAAGTTACGCAGATTGTAATCTAGTTCCCTTTGACAAGTAATACATGATACGATCGTATGACGCCATTACTGCGGTAAGATGAACACCGGACGATATTTTAATCGATCGTTTTACACTTCCTGCAGGCCACCTTCTGTATTGTTATCCTATATGATACAGTCGCGTCTTGTTAAGAGACAAACAGTCGATCTCCTACGACTTGATATATAAGTAAAAGAAATTTATCTTTTCGTATTATTATATCTGAAAAAGTTTTTTTTTTAATTATCTTGTTAAAATCTCAGAAAATAGCAATATTAATATTGTTATAAAATATTAAAAACATTTATTTATCAAAACTAAAGTGTTTGAATTAGACGAATTTTGAAGAAGCGACTAAATTGAAAAGTGTTCGCCGTTTTTAAGCATGACGGAGAAATCGAATGCAAACTTTCAAATACAAAGCGAACGTATAGATGAAGAAATAAATAATATAATTTTAACTAATCAAATTGCTTCTAAAATATTTACTTAATCTATTTTTAATATATTAAAACACAAAATCGTTCTGTTTGAAGCTATTCTAAATTTTTTTAATTTTCATTTTTGTCCTCTATCTATTCTTGAAGATCCTAACGTAAATAATATGTTTTTGACAAAAGCAAGCTATAAAAAATTTTAGTATCGGGGTTTAAAAAGTCTAATCCCATAGAATCCGAAAAAAATATTGGATAAAAAATTATAAAAAAGACATCCAATCAGTTTTAATACTGTTAAATTTAATAAAATAATATTTAAAATCTCGATTAGTAAAAGAAAAAAAATCCATAGTTTCTTTATAGACTTTGTTTCTTGTACTACTGAAATGCATGGAAATGTTTTTATAGATCGAGTCCATAATTATACGGATTAAACTTTTACGAGAATCTTCACAACTTAGTGATACGTATTAACTCGTAAACTTCATCTACATAATAAAGATAAACTTATAATCAAACGAAAAGTGTAGAACTTATTAAAAAAAATATTACACGATTGAAAATGTTTTGATGCTGAAAAGGTTCTCCCTTAAGTGTCAACGGAAGCTTCTTTATAGGCGCTCCAGGCGTATCCAATTAATCATCTTCTCCTCTACACCACTTATGACAATATTCAGCCATAAAGCGTTTAATGAATCCAAAAAGAGCTAGTTAATGTCTCTAGTTATCTCAAAGTCGATAAAGTCAAATTATTTTGGACAGAAGACTATAAAAGATCTTCCAAGAGCGAAACTTTTAATAGACATGTTCCCTGTTTCATATAGCACTCAACTAGTAAATTTCATCCGAAAGAGACAAAGAAATGCAATTTAATAATGAATTTTTGACTGGTTTATAACTTACGATTTTAATAATTTCATAAATGTCGTACGAAAATGGGAAATTTTGTGCTTTTATCTGGAATGCGAGAAAAAATATATTGTAGCTATTATTTATTATTATTATTTTTTTCTTGTTTTCATTCGAGATAAAAAGTCGAGCTAATTAAAAACATCTCATTTATAGTTCAGAAAAAATATACTAAAATCATTTTAATAAATATTGATTATGGTAATCTAAATGCTATTATTGTAATTTTCTATTAAAATGTCACATTTTAAATGATAAATGAAATTATTTTGACTAAAATCGATAAGTTAAAAAAATTAATCAAATTACTAATTTAATTTAATTGATTATTGACAAGGAGGTATTTTGTTTTACAGCCAATTTAATTAAGTGAAACTCTCTCGTGTAATCAGAAACTCGATACATAGCCAATACGTAATGTAACTTATTTGTTATCTTCTTATCGTGAGAAATATCTATTTTAATGTGTTATTTAAGTTTATAACTTTTAAATTAAAGACTGATCATATAGTCTACTATTTATTCTTAAAAAAATATTTTCTCATCAGAAGCAGTGATACTAAAATGAAATTTCCTAAAAGTAATTATCTCTTAATGTAGCAAAGAATAAGCAATATCATCAGTTGGAATCGTATAAAAACGATTTTATTTGTACATCATAAAGATATCTTCAATAAAATATGAATATCGAAAATAGCATATTATACATTAATTTTATATTAAAGTAATTTAATAGGTTATTTTATTGTTTTATTTTTCAAATATTTAGCATCATTTCATAAGATAAGTTTATTTTCATTTTTTTTTAAATTTATCTATTGTTGTTGTAAATTTGCATTAACAGTGTCCCTAATGTCGCACCTTCCTAATTCTATACACTATATTCATAGGAGAATATTACTTTTCAATATTTCTTTACTAGCAAAAATAAGATAAAACAATTCGTCTATTGTTGTACCACAACTCAATAGCTGTTTTCCACGTAATTTATAGATCATTTCCGCTTTTCTTCCACGTCATTGTCAGCCCTTCAATGTCTTTCAGCATCATACAGCGATTCTTTCTTTGCTTTGATGTAATTAATTTTACATTCACTTTCCCCAAAGCCTTTTACAGTTCACAAACAAACTAATCTCAATGCACGGCATCGCATTTCAATTACTTTAACTAAACATCATTTTTCAAGAGTTTCTTCTTCCAGTCATCAGTTTTTTTCTTGTTTTTTTTTAATGCTTTTAAATGAATCTGAGTTGAAAGTTTTCGACTATTCATTTATACTTTTTCTCGTCATTAAGATATTATTGAACATATATATAATAAATAAATAAAAATCAATGCCAGAGATTATTTTACATATATTATTAATTTATAATTTGTATAATGTTCGAAATATCATCTGTTACAAATGGATTTTTTGTCAAGAACTTTCACTTTCTATTTTTTATAGTATAAAAACCGTATATATAAATGGAGTTGACATCGTCTTTCTCTGCCGTATTTAAATAGGACAGATCAAATATTAACTTGTAAAAAACATTTCAAGAAGTAACGAAGAAGTCATAGGATTTTCTGAAATATTTTCTAGAGAAATAAAAATTTAGCAGAATTACATTACTACGATATAAAAGTAAATACTTGAAAATATTAACATCATTAATAGAAATTTTACTGTATTTACCAAATTCAACTGTTGGTGTTTTTGCAAATTTTCTTTTTTTTTTGTAAATTATTAATATTATTAAAATACCTTTTGCATTTTTTAGTTTTATCCAATCCTTCAGGAATAGTATTCTATATTATATGCTGCATTATTCATTATTTACAATATTTTATCTCTTCTTTTTTAATACGTCTAGACAAACTACAGGATTCTTTTCAAATTTCAAGAAAGCAAATATTTACAGGAATTCTTCAAACGTATTATTAACTTCATAAAAAAAATATATACGCCATTATTTATATGCAGTTTTCACTAAAACACACACATACATACATATATATATATATATTTCTTTCTAAATTTAAACAACTTTACAATTTAAACTTATTAAACTGTTTCCTTTTATTTTAAGTAATAAATATTATGTAATTTTCTCATCAAAATTTTTATTGATCTCGAATTCAATGGATCATTTTGTATAAAAGTTTATATCAGATTATAAAATTCTAATGTTTTATTTTCTAATCGATTTTTTTCCATGAATTTTTGTCGATTTGTAGTCTTTAGCTTTTTCCGATTGATTTCCTTTTCTCTCCACTTCTAAGCATTAAGACAAACAAGATAAGAGTTAGTGTGAACAAATATGATATTTTTTCCTCTTGATGTAACCAATTGATGTACATCGCCAAGACAATTATATAAGGAAAAATATAAAGAATTTTTCCATTATAGATTTTTCTTCACGCCTTTAAAAGCTATTTATATACTCAATGTTTTGACTAAACTTTTTANGTTTTATCTTTGTTTACAGAGGAAAAAAATAAACTTAATGAGATTGTAAAAGCAAGAATAATATGCCTCTATCTCTCACGCGTATGTGTAAATTGTGAATCAAGAATACAGTATAACACATCTTCTATGCTAATAATTCAGTGCAACAATATTTGAAATTCACTTCCTCTATCAATAAGAAATGAACGGTGAAAGAAAATATGGTGACTTCTCATAATTTATACCGGCACATTTTATTATGATGAATATAAACCAGCGTAAAATGTGTTAATTAATGTGTTAATTTTGTTGTTTCTAAATTTTAATTTAAACTGTTCTGCATAATATTTTTAAGCATTGCTGCCTTTGGAAATTGATTTACTTTTATATTTTATCAACAAAATTTTTACTTCATAGAAGCATCAAACAAACTGTCGATTTGCCGTGAAATCCATCTTTTCGGTAAACACGAGTCACTATTATTGGTTTGTCACAACTTATTCATATTTCTTCTAGCTAAAAAAACAATTCAAGTGGTTTATCAGCTATGCGTGTGGTACAATTTACCGTACTTGCTGGTACAATAAGGTTGACATGAAAAACTTAATCATATTCTGTAACTGAAGGTGATCGATTATGCTCTATATGAGAGAAATCTCTTATGATTCCAGTTATGTTTGCATTACGTATTGCAAATATTTATAATATATATATACATTGTATGTATATGATATACATATGCTAATGTGTATCTATATATATACATGCAACTGAAAAGCCTTCACTTTCCACTTTGCCCTTTTCAAAATGGCAATATGAGAATTGCTGCGGGGTAAGGTCAAAATTTAGTAAATAAACTATTTTAAGGAAAAAATAAAATGCATTTACTGTATTTGTCCATACCAATGTTTGTTATTTCATAACATAAAACTTCCGCATTTGGTATTCAGAATATTTGTAAATTACAGGCAATAAATCATCTGAGTCATTTTATTATATAGGCAATATTTTATTTTAGTGCTTGCAAACTACAAAATTCATATAAAATTTATAAAACTATTAACATTTTATTCTGTTATTTATTTCGTGTAAAAAACTTAACAACTGTTAATTATTTATTACATTTTAGTTTATAAAATAAAAGTGCAATTAAGTAATTATTTACTATTATTTTACTTTTTACGGTATTTTATCTAAATTATAATACTGTGTGTAGAATTATATCAAGAAAATAGTATCATATCTTAAATCATTCTAACTAAGAAATAAAATTTAACTTTTAACAGTAAAATAAAAATAATTAATTGAATTACAATAAATCATTATTAAAGGAGAAACATTGCAGAGAGATTTCTTTTTTTAGATTTAACAGTTTATTCTAAATCATAATGATTACATTTTGCTGGCATCAGATTTATTGGTAATAAATAAAGACATATATTAAAATAAAAATCATATTAAAACTTTGGTTATTTTAGCCTACCATTTTTATGTTTATCGCGAAATGTCAAGAGAATGAAATTGAAAAAGGAGTGGTATATCCACGTTTCATATTAACCTGCATTTTCTGCAAGGCCCAAGAGAATAACTACGAAAAACTTGGTACAGATCGAAATGTATAGAGTACAGACAGATATTCTATTTCATATAGTATATACTTGTAGATTGTTAATGTATTTACGCAATATAAAATA
This sequence comes from Centruroides sculpturatus, assembly GCF_000671375.1. Taxonomy (NCBI): domain Eukaryota; kingdom Metazoa; phylum Arthropoda; class Arachnida; order Scorpiones; family Buthidae; genus Centruroides; species Centruroides sculpturatus. Next base: position 300,019 of record NW_019384664.1, on the reverse strand, counting down.
TATTACTGATATATTTCTATCTCATTAGTAAATAAAATATAAATTGAATGATTATTATATATAATCTTAATTCAGTATTCTGATAACTTTAAACCATACATTATATTGTTAATTTTATTCAAATATTATTCACGAGATATTATTTTTGTTATTAAAAATTATCGTAAAATTTTCAATTAACATCAGATAAAAGTACTGTAATATATTTATTTTTAAATATTATAAACATATAAAAAATATCTTTGGGATTTATTGATTATAAACTGAAACGTAAAGAGACAACAAGTGTTTATTTAGTGTTACAAAAGCAATCATATGATAACATAATTAAGATTAATAAGCCAATGTTAATTATTAATGAAAATAATAAAACTTATATATTTATAATTTAACAATTTTTCTTCAGTTATTGGGCTACGATTACAAAAAATTGTAGACATAAATTCCCACTTTCGTCCGTCCATCTTTCCTTAATCTCGAGAACGAAGTTAGATAGATGAAAAATAAGACTAGATGTAGAAACCTTAGGATCAATTAACTATATACGAACTTCCAATGCAAACAGAAGTTACATTATTTCAATTCAAAAATTTTTCCCTGAAAGGTGTTAGATAGATGACCGGCAGGACTCTATTATTAAAAGAAAAATATGATATACAGGAGCAAGCTACTACTAATTTAAGGTGGAGAACATATATTTTAAATTAAATAAATTAAAAATTGCAAACCGGCATTGTGACGATGTCACAATAAATAATTGCTCGTTAGTTTTTATTTTGTTATAATTTAGCAATTTTAACAATGTGTTAATCCATATTAACACATTATACTTCATTTAAATATAAATTATAATTATTATTTTAGATATTCGTAGAGGAAGTATCTGCCTGTTTTTTTTTTCTATAATGAAAATAAAACAATTTAATTTCATTAATAATAAATAATTAATAAGATTTTAGATAAACTTACTTAAAATGAAAACTAGCATCTGTAGAAGAATAAAGTATCTTTGTTATTCATTAAAACAATTTAAAAATTATAATTTTTCTATTGAAATGTGGATTCATTCCATGAAAAAATAAAAACTTTATTTTGTTTTATTTTCTCTGCTTTTTAAATATAAAATATTTACAAATCGTCTCGTACAATTTTATAATATTCGTATATATTAAAATTATAAAATATTTCTAAACGAAAATCACAATATTATGTAACATAATTTCTATCATATACGTCAATTGAAATGAATTTTGATTATGTTTTTAATACTTTAATTGTATTTTTGTTTAGATAGTTGCAATTAATTAACTTTTTATAAACAATCATTAATTATATAATTACCAGTTATTAATAATTACTAGCTTATAAATAAATTTAATAAGATGCTAATTATTAATAATGATTATAATTAAATGATCTCAGTTCACAAAATATTGGTTTATGAATAAAGTTAATAAGTTAAGTAGCCTGTTAATATAGATTATTTTTACTTATGTAATTAAAGACAGAAATTTTGTTTCTTCTTTTGAATTTTTATACAAAAAATACTATTGATGTTTATTAATATAACATTTTAATTTTTTTAATTAAAATACTAAATTTGTTAATTATATTATAATTGAAAACTATTTTCAAAATGTCTCTTGACCACTTTGCAACTTTTTCGAAAATTAACTACTGAATGTAGAAATATTTTTTATTCTAATTCTTCAGACTGATAAGAGTTTATTTTCATAATCATTTTCATTTACTTATGCAACATTACAGAATAATTAAAGAAATTAGATTGGAAAAAAAACGTTTTCAAAGCAAATCTTTTGGACAATAGACATTTTGAAAAAAAAAGAAAAAAAGAAATTAGTGGGAAAAACATATATGAACAAAGGATAAGGGACGTTTTACTGTAGGATAGCCGCCATCTTTTTGTGAACAAGAGTCGTTTTCATTGAAAACTGATATTCGAAAGAGAATTTCTCACGTTTTATAAGAAGCTTTGAAAGCGAAAATAAAAGGAGAAATAATCAGCTAATCTGTAGGAATCGATATAGTAATTCCAGGATAGATAGTCATAAGTTTTTAAAGCATAAATAAATGGTGTTTGTTAAATCTGAAAAAAAAAATTATTCTTGATCTTAACATGTGTTGTGTGATTGAAATTTACTTAGTACACAAATGTACGCTAAATAAATTTTAATCACACAACACACACACAACTAAATAAAAAGAATATAAGCGTGACAACAAAAAGCACTTACATAAAATTATTGCATTGGCCGTCTAAACCCAAACAGCACGGGCGTGATGGCCACAGTGTCAGTGAGATACTCATTTACGAGAATGTCATGGCTTGAGTGCGATTCTAGTTACATCCAAACGGATGCACTCAAATGAGTTTTGTGAGATTTAACAAACACCATTTATTTATACTTTTAAAAAAACATGACCATCTATCGCGGAATTCCTATATACGAAACGAAACATTTATTTTATTCTTATCGGGAAGATTTCTCGCAATATATACCTTCCTATACATTTGTACAACTCTCACGTTTCTAATTCTGTTTGCCTGTCGTTTGTCTGTCAGTAAATATATAATATTGTCTACTAATTTGTTTATTCTAGGAAAAGTAATTTTATTTAATACGGAGCGTTTACAATTATAAACATTAGTTTTTATTCTTTAAATGTTTCTAACATTCGAAATATTTCAAAAATTATAATTTGGATACAAGTTTAAGAATAGTGAAAACATTAATTAAAATCCTTTCTATACATGCTATTTTCTAGATTTTTAAAAATTAATTTTATATTTTAAAGGAATTCTTTTTCAAACTAATCTTATGATTAAGTAAATAAAATTTTATTTATTTAAATAAAAACTAAGTTTTTGTTAATGCGTGATAGTAAGAGTAAATATTAAAAATTCTAAAATAAATAAATTACTTTAATGCAAAAAGTTAAATTAGCAATTCTTTTTTTTTCATTTGTCACAATTAAATTTTCTTTTTTCCACGGTAACTTTACTGTAATTTACTAAAAAGCTAATATTTATCTTGGAATTATTGTCTTGAAAGTAGAACAGTAATTTTTCAAAAAATAATAAAATTAATTTTCATTTATATATTTTTTTCCCTGTTTGTCCTTGACTTATTTTAATTTCAAATATAAAAGGTTAAAAAGTTTCTTTTAAATTAAAGAAAAATCTTAAACTTTTAACTAACAATCATTTATTAAATAAATGAAAATAAAAACATATCCTATTGCTTTACTTTTCGTTTATTAGTTTTACGTTAGATTCTCTTAATTTTCTAAGTAATTACCTAAGAAGAACATTCATGTAACAGCTGTAGCTTAATTACTTCATAAATATAATTTGTATGAAAAAAAATATTTTCTAAAGTACTAATTTTGAAAGCCGAATGCATAAAATCTTCATTATATTGCCCGCGTTAATTGAAACAAATTTTATAAATTAAATAAAAATTAAGCCAGATAAGTNATCAAAAGTTTTTTTTAATTTGTTTTTTAAAAAAAGCGCTTGACAAACTTGCCCCGCATGCCGAAGTTGCCCCGATCTCCCCTATATTCATATTTTAATAAAAAATTATATGTAAATCAATACTAAATCTAAAGATGAAGACAGTAAATAGGCCTGTATGTAGGTTTGGTAATATGGCTGTATGGTAATAAAAGCGTACTAATTAATTTTTAACAAAGCAACTTAAATGATAGTTTTTATAGATTTACAACAATTCTCTGAGATCGATTTAGCGGCTTTACACACCCATAAAATAATATATTTAGATCATCTCTCAATAGTAAATTATTACATCAAGCTAATAAAGTGAGTGTAATGTCATAACCTATCATTGAACTAAGCTTGTATCTTATGAATAGTGAAAACGGTTAAATTGATTACAGAAAATTGTTATTAACTCAAGAGAAATCGATCACGATATTCACAAAAGCTTAAAGAAACGTTTGCATACGAATCCTATTATAGCATTTTAAAGAATAATTCTAAAAATTTAAATTTTTATTTTTTATTATTTTTTTCAAAGTGTATTAAAAAGAAAAATTAATAATAACAAAATATTTATTTGAAAGATTAAATATCTTTTATAATCATTTCACGTCAGCTTCACTTGATTAAAAACAACTTCAAATGTAATATATTAGAAATTCATTTAATCAATCCGCTCCATTTGAAAATTTATGAATATTCCTGATGTCAGAAAATGAATTGTTATCAAAGAGATATATGGTTTTTACTCGACTGAATTTGTACTAATATTTTCTAGATTTTAAATTCATTTCAGACAAACAGCCGAAAATAATTGATACTATTGATAACGAAATTTCATTTTATCAAATGATTCAAATGCAAATCAATTTATTCAACGATGTCAAATGGCTTAATGGAAACATTAGAGGATGAAAAAGATAAGTCAATTATTTTCCAGAACTTGCATCGAATAGTCAAATAAGCAAAGCTGTTTTCATATAATAATAGGATTATGTTAATGTAGTGTTATTTTATAGTAAGAAAAAACAACCAAAATTTGATATTAATGTAGTGATGGAACACAATTTAATCGACGTATCGATCACTATAGTGTTTTATGGGTTTTAAATCCGATTGAATCAAAACTTGATCTGATAAATGTTTACAATCTCAGATATTCAGTTTCAATAGAGATAAGGTTTGAATTCGATCAGATTTTTCTCGTCGAATGACACAAAAGACCATAAATAGAATTTCCAGAAACAAGAGGTTATTTGTCATTTAACTATTTTTTCCTCTATTGATTCTGTTTTATAGATATTGTTGCAGATAATTCCTTTAAAAACATTTATAATAAAATTTTATTGGATAAAAGTATAAATTTCTAAAATAAAAATTCTAGTTTCATAGAATATCCAATACGAAACAGATCTCGTATTTATATTATAAGTTAATTGAAAAAAAATAAAAATATATGAAAAATATTTTATCTCTTTTTATTTCTTTTCCTATTTCTATTACATAGATATTTGTCATTCAATATATCAAAGCTTTTAAGTAGATCGGATAAACGAGACAAGATATTATCCTGTCTCCGTAAAGGATCCATGCTCAAATTTAATATAGACCTTTAACAAGTCCTATGATAATTGGCGTTGGGATATTACGCGAAATTCCTACCTATGATACCTGATCCTACGGTCGCGTGCGTGAGAAACTGGGAAAAATAGGCAAAAATGATTTCGCCTTAGCTTGACTTGGTTCAATCTCTAACGCAGATGAACGTAGAGCTTATCTGCCAAAAAAAAAAATTCAATTATTTTTTAATTTTATAATATCGTATTATTTTGTCTTGTATTTGAATTCGTGTTTGTATTTGTATTTTTATATGCTAAACTTTAATTATGTACAGTACTTAATTCTCCACGCGATTACATGTAATTATTAATCACTCTATTGTATTAATTGCATCTAAGGCATGCGCTTTTAATTGTTATTGCCATTATTATGATTGTTGTTATCATTATTATTTTATTTCTTTTTATCACATGTCATGCTGTACTGTACAGTACATTTACGTAATATAATTTGTAATTATCTTTTATCTTGATTATGCTACGCGGTATCAAGAATTGTTCACATGTATGTTACAATAAAATATTGAATTGAATATCGTTCTTACTTGATATATAGGGTAAAGTCTCATAAATCGTACCACTTTGAACATTCTTTTCAGATTTTTATGGAAATTGTCATAGATAAACCAAATCAAATGGTTGTAGATTGTACCCCAGTGTTTTCAGCATAAACATTATCAATTTAAAATACAAGTTGAAATACGTGTGAAGATGTGAAGTGATAAGCCTACAATTCATAATTATATATAATTGTGCTTGCCGTATTATAAACTGTACCATTAGAAAAGTTAACGTTCCAATATATTCTTTTTTTAAGATATATAGGAAATCTCTCTTATCTGGGAGAGAAATACCAAATACATCCAAAACTATTGCTCTAGTACAAAATAAAAAAAGGAAAGTTATTGCAGCACAATGTATTTTTAATGTATTTTTAATTGAGAGATGATTTAAACTTAACATTAGCCTGTTTTATCTTTGTTTACAGAGGAAAAAAATAAACTTAATGAGATTGTAAAAGCAAGAATAATATGCCTCTATCTCTCACGCGTATGTGTAAATTGTGAATCAAGAATACAGTATAACACATCTTCTATGCTAATAATTCAGTGCAACAATATTTGAAATTCACTTCCTCTATCAATAAGAAATGAACGGTGAAAGAAAATATGGTGACTTCTCATAATTTATACCGGCACATTTTATTATGATGAATATAAACCAGCGTAAAATGTGTTAATTAATGTGTTAATTTTGTTGTTTCTAAATTTTAATTTAAACTGTTCTGCATAATATTTTTAAGCATTGCTGCCTTTGGAAATTGATTTACTTTTATATTTTATCAACAAAATTTTTACTTCATAGAAGCATCAAACAAACTGTCGATTTGCCGTGAAATCCATCTTTTCGGTAAACACGAGTCACTATTATTGGTTTGTCACAACTTATTCATATTTCTTCTAGCTAAAAAAACAATTCAAGTGGTTTATCAGCTATGCGTGTGGTACAATTTACCGTACTTGCTGGTACAATATAAAAGACTTTACCCTATATGTTTCTATATATAAATATCTTAATATAACTTATAAACAATATATAATCTATACCATTTATTCGTTTTTTTAAAATCATTTTATCATTTCTCAAATTTGCCGTTTATCAAAGTTTTTTTTAATTTGTTTTTTAAAAAAAGCGCTTGACAAACTTGCCCCGCATGCCGAAGTTGCCCCGATCTCCCCTATATTCATATTTTAATAAAAAATTATATGTAAATCAATACTAAATCTAAAGATGAAGACAGTAAATAGGCCTGTATGTAGGTTTGGTAATATGGCTGTATGGTAATAAAAGCGTACTAATTAATTTTTAACAAAGCAACTTAAATGATAGTTTTTATAGATTTACAACAATTCTCTGAGATCGATTTAGCGGCTTTACACACCCATAAAATAANATTTATAAATTAAAATTTTTATTTTTTTATATTTATTTACAATCAAATCCAACCACTAGTAAGAATTCAAATAATTATATTTGTAGTTTATTCGTGTGGAATAATGTTTAAATAAATAAATCCTTGAAAATAATTGAATTTTTAATAGTAAATAAAAAGAAGAAATGCTTTTTTATATCATGTATATCGAAATTTTTCGATTATATTTTAAAAAATAATTTTACTGATTTATAGAAACTCAAAGATTGTAAATAAATAATAATTTTAGATTTTATATCAATATATATTTATTTAAATACATTGTCTACGTAGGTAACTTATATATTTGTATATAAATGGATAAATGTTAGATAATGCATAATATGCTCACTTATAAGCTGTAATATAAACTAAATTAAATTATAAAACATTTAAATGACATTTGATACAACAATTCTTGATTTTATTGTAGTCTATATATATTTTATAATTTAAAACATTTATAAATTTATTTAAAATATTCTTCAAGTTAATTGTACTTTAGGGAAACATCTAGGCAATTCTCGAGTCCAGTTTTAGTTTTAATAACGTTCTAACCAACAATAATGTCTAAATGGGTCTTTAGATAATCCTAAAGTTTACTCTTAAAATTTTAATCAATAAATTTAAACAACTCTACTAAATTTTAATCAACGAATTTTTAAGAACAATATTAAAACTTTAAAATTAAATATTTAAATTAATGGAATTATATCTTTGTAACATTTTATAACATGCTTGATCTATTCTTATGTAAAGATATGAAAACTCTTATAAAACAATAAAATTTTTAGATGTCTATTTACAATTTAAATATTGATATTTGAAAATATTCAATGTCATTTTAATTAAATACTTTTGCCTATCAGAAACTACTGCCTGTTTCTTATTCAAGTGACATTTTCGGATAATGATATATACTTCGATGAGCAACTGACTAATTCGATAAGACAATATGCTGACTACACATGTTTATTTTTATATTTATGGAAATTTCTTTTAATTCTCTATCAAAATCTGTCGCATATTCATATAACAAAGACCATTTTTCTTATGTTATTTAATGTAATAATAAAGGTTTATTAAAATTAAAGTTATAAATCCGTATTTATGAAACTATAACAGTATAAAAACAATAAAAATTAAAGTTTTAAATATTGTTTTACATTATTTTTATTAGTTTTGTACCTGACAAGATGAAAAATTTTGACCAGTACTGTACATTCGTTCATATATATAAGTAATAAAGAGCAAATGTGAAGTCGAGCAATATAAAATAATGATCGATTGTGAGATGTTCTCTCATAATATTATATGATCCAATGCAGAAAAACAAACTGTTAATATCAATATTTAGAAAGCTTCAATGTTACAAATTATGAATCTGTTTAAAATGTAATGTTTTTTTTCAGTAAAAATGATATATTCTTTAGTTTCAATCTAGTTTATAATTGCTATAATTTATATCACGATTAGAAAGAATAAAAAATACTGAAACAGCTAATTAAGTTATTTAAATATCAAAATGAATTGATAGAAGTTAAAACTTATTCTCATTCTAGATGAATATTAAAATCCTGGACGAATATTTTAAATTCGGGCGCATAAAACCGTAAATACAGTAATGTGTTTACGGTTTTATGCGCCAGAAGCAAACAATTAAGATAATACAATGTATTTATTTTTTATTTACTTTTTAATTCATTTATTGAAATATTATTTCATTTATAAAATTATTTTCTGTACTTTTATGTCCGTAAAGTGATCATTAACATTACTAAAATTTATATTTTCACAAACTAAAATATAAATTTTAGAATATGAAATTCATTTTTATCTTTTAAAATTTTGTTTTCGATGTCCTTAACATCACAGCACTCGAGCACATACTTCATTCACTCGTCAGTGGTTAATTAAAAGTGATATGAGAACTCTGACTAATAAAAAAAATATATAAAATTATAAATTATTTGTAAATTTTTAAATCATTTACATTTTCAAATAGAAATTAAAGTTTGGAAAAAGTTCATTGTAATTTTTATTTTCGTTAGTATTTAAATTTTATTGGGCTGCCATTTGATAAAATTGTAGACCTATAAAATTCCTATTGTCGTCCGTCTGTCTTGCCTTAATCTTGAGTTAGACAGATGAAAGATGAGACCAGATATGGAAATCTTAAGAGCAGAAGGCCCCAATTAACTATATATATATATATAAACCTCCGACACGAACCAAAAGTCATGTTATTTCAAACCAAAAATTGAAAACAGTTAAAAGATGACCGGCACAATTCTATTAAAGAAAAAGTATGATATAGAGGGGCAAGCCATTACTAATTTCAGGTGGAGAACATATATATATTAAATAAATTAAAAATATGATTAAAATTTGCAGCCCGGAATTGTGACGACGTTACAATAAATAATTGTTCGTTAAGCATTTAACTTTAGATTCAGTCTAAATAATTTGGAAATATTTAAAAATATACAATTGTATGAAAAAGTAATATAAATTTATAAATTCTAATAGTAGTGATGATTAATAGTTTACTACGATCTACTTCCAATATAAAGTACTTTACTTTTCTCTTTTTTTATATTACTCTTTTGTGAATAATAATGATAAATTCGAAGTACTGTAATAAAAAAAGTAGAAAGCAAAATAAAATAAAAAAAATATTATTATGAAAAGAAATTTTTTGTTACTATTTACTTCAACTTAAATTCATCAATCCATATTCTATGTTGAAGTAATTCTTTTCCCTTAAGTTGTTAATCACTAAAACTATAATCACTTACTTAAGTAAAGTAATTAATGAAAGATTTTAAATCACTTGTGTATTTTTACTTTCAGAATATTTCAGAAACTGGTAATTCATCATTTATATTTTCTAAACAGTAAACAATAATTAAATATTTTGAAAATTGATAAAATATTTTATGTAATTTCAGTATTTTGAAAATTTAATAAAAACATTTAATAAGTATTAATTTAATAACAGTTATTAAAAGTTTAATAAAGAAAAATGTTTTAATATTTCATTTTATTATCATTTTTTTAAAATTTTGATACAAATTTTATACATTTATTTTTATTGTCAGTTTTTTTAACTAATTGGAAATTTCACATACGACTATTGTAAATTAAAATTTTTATATTTTGAAACATTTTCAATATCTTAATATAAAATTTCATCGTAATATATACTAATGGTCAAGCTTTAGAAATGATAAGACCTCAGATATAAACTGTAAACGTAATATTATACAGTATCTAAGATCTTATCATTCCTACAGCTTGACAATTGATATATTTGTATACATGAATATATTCAATATTTTTTCTCTATTTTTTTTAATATTATTCATTGTTATATTTATCAATAGAAAAGATACAACAATTAATTATTATTATTTAAAATATAATGTAATTCGGAAAATCTTATAGATCAATTTAAAATTATAATATAAATATATATAGAGGAATAAATATCAAAAATGATCTAGTACGTGATGCATTTCTGTTCTTCTTTTCTTTTTACGTCTTTTAAGAAGCATTGCCTGTTTTATCTGTCAAACGATGACGTAGAGAACTTCGATATTGCTATCATGCTGTGCATGCCATCCAGATGGTAGAGGCATTAATATCTTTCTTTATTTGTGCAGGAAATAAATTTTCCACAGCTGCTAAATCGATATTTTTTTTATAGAGTAGGTGATTGGCCCCTAAGTTAGAATACGATGCTGCGAACTTAAACACCTCGTACTTAGAATTAACTTTTAATAAGCTCCTTAACAAATGCTATAAAATGAAGTGGGTTTATTTAGTACTGGTTTTAGTTATTGCAATCTTATATATAATAATGACATGAAATGGATATTAATTCTTTAAGATGTTAATTATATTTTAGAAAAGTTGAAGTTTTTTCTATTTATGTTTCGAAGAATTGTTTCTTGAAACATAAATAAACATTTTTGTATTACATAATTTACAAGAGATTATATTTAAAGCGATGTATATAGTATGTCTCTTTTCAGAATAATTTCTATTACACAAGTTAGTTTATTACTTTCTGTTTTTTGGAATAAGAAATTATCTGATAAAATCGCACCAGGTATCAGTAAAAAAGTGAGTAAATATGCAATAAATATAAGTACAAGATAATAAAAATGAAGTGAACAAGTTAACAATAAACAAAACACAAATATATGCACCATGCAAGTATACTCGTCTACTGTACAAAGTAACATTCAGAATTATATATTTAACATTTCTATTTAAAATCTTTTCTATCAACATTACTGAAAATTCAGAATCATTTATTCAGAATCAAATAAAATTTTAAATGCATGATTTTATCCTAATTAAAATTTTTAATAGGAAAATTATAAATATCGATTAGACACTAAAAATACACATGAATGGATGTGAGATATTTTAAAATATATCGATAAATTTCATTATTTTGTTATACTTTCATATAATAAATATTAAAATTTAATTTGTTAAAGGATTTATTTATTTTTGAATTGTTCAAACTTGGACAATGTCAAATATTTAAATATACATTCTATCAAAATAACCCTGTTTAATTATAGCTTACTTCTAACAGTAGAGAAGTTTTGATTATATAAATTAAATTAAAACATACAACAAATATGATTTATTTATACAAGTTTTACTTTAATAAACAATATTAAATTAAAGAAGAAATATTGATTTGTTAAAGAATCAAAAATTAATTTCAATTTGGTAAAGATTTTTTTCCAATGCTTAAAAATTAAAATGAATAGATGTAATTTAATTTAATTGTAAGCCAATAAGATATTAAAACTGTACTCTTTCTTATTTTTTAAATTAAATTTTATTAATTCATCTCATATATTTCACATCCCGTATTAATTTGTTAATATGTCTGCTTTGGCAATTGGCAAAATCGAAAGATTAATTTCAATAAATACTCGAGATATGTATTGAATGTGTACTTGACTAGGAGTCGAGCACATAAATTAAATATTCAGTAAGATCTCTGAGGATCTCTCGGGATTACGCAAGTGCTGCTATTAAATTGCCTTTTATAGCATATAATATAACAATTACTCTTATTATAATTTTGTTTCTTCGAGAACAACCATCTAACAAACAAACTGAATAATAATTATTGTTATTAGCTCGTTTATCTAATCATAAAAAATTTTTTTTTCTGTTTTTTAATCAGGTAATGTAAATATGTCTAAAAGAAACTAAAACAAAACATTCAAGTTGAAAAAATAAATATAAAATTTTAAGAAAATATTAATAAGTAATGTTAACTGTACAGTGTAGGATAAGATCGGATGAGTTGCCTAGAGACAGCTTATTCAAATAATACTCAGTAGAACAAGTCATTTAACGTTTTTGTGTATCATTATTTTCCAAATGATTGTTTTTCCGATATTTTCGTTAACAATATGTTTATGTTTATCATCGCTGTATAAAGTTTTTTGCGACATTCACGTTTATACGAAAGGTTCCGAAATTTCAATATGCCTGTGATATTTCTGTTTCATGTAAAAGTAGGATAACTTGTTGTGTTGTAGTCGAAGCCGGAGGTCCTCCTAATAATTTTAGTGTAAAATAGAAATAGACATCTTTCCCATGTGATTTGGGTGAGATGCCTGTTGGATTTAAGGGAGAGATGCATATTTTTTCTGAAATATTTCATTATGAACTTAATTAAATTTATTAATTTTAGATACCTAGTGAATACAAAAAAAGAAGGAAACCCGTGCTAATAGAGGAAAATAGATCGAAAAGGACAGTCCTTCCAGCTGAAACAGTACATAATAATCGTATTACATTACTATAAATCAAACAAAGAGTTTAACATTCCATATCGTACTCTTCCCAGAAGACTTAAAGACAATAATTAGCAGAGCGAGCTCTTGGATTATATTCAATGTTACGTACTCAAAATGAAAAAAAAACTTGTTTATCATATAATTAAGTCACAAAATCGAGACAAGTAAAGCCAATTAGATTCGATGAGCGATGTGCAAAAAATGAACGTACGAAACATACGCACTGTATATTACAGAGTTTAATGTCTGTGAAAAATTCAAAAAGTGCAAAATGTTGATTAAATTAAATGTTCAATAAAGTAGGCATCTCATCCTTAAACATTAGGCGGCTCTTCCGGGGATACGGGATAGATGTCCAAAAAGGACAAGTATCATTTCGTTGCTACCACTCTGTTACATCGAGTTTTTATTTAACTTTGTTTATTTTTATTAAAACATAATCCTTGGTTGTATATGCGTTATATATTTATATCTTCTGTAAACCAAAGTTAATCGAGTTATATGCGTTGATAAAAACTATAGACGTCTCACTCGGTTTTACCCTATATAAGTTAGGGGAGATCGGGGCAAGATCGGCATGTTAAGCTTTACTTAAATTTTGTGTAATAAATACTGCTGTAAACTGAAAAAAACCTTTTGCATATTGTCTATTGGAATGTTACCTTGCTATACATCTGGTTAAAATCAGTTTAGACATAAAAATAATTAAAATAATTACAACTTTACAAGAAGAGAGAAATTGACGAAGTTGCCCCGGGTATAGGGNCTCTCACGCGTATGTGTAAATTGTGAATCAAGAATACAGTATAACACATCTTCTATGCTAATAATTCAGTGCAACAATATTTGAAATTCACTTCCTCTATCAATAAGAAATGAACGGTGAAAGAAAATATGGTGACTTCTCATAATTTATACCGGCACATTTTATTATGATGAATATAAACCAGCGTAAAATGTGTTAATTAATGTGTTAATTTTGTTGTTTCTAAATTTTAATTTAAACTGTTCTGCATAATATTTTTAAGCATTGCTGCCTTTGGAAATTGATTTACTTTTATATTTTATCAACAAAATTTTTACTTCATAGAAGCATCAAACAAACTGTCGATTTGCCGTGAAATCCATCTTTTCGGTAAACACGAGTCACTATTATTGGTTTGTCACAACTTATTCATATTTCTTCTAGCTAAAAAAACAATTCAAGTGGTTTATCAGCTATGCGTGTGGTACAATTTACCGTACTTGCTGGTACAATATAAAAGACTTTACCCTATATGTTTCTATATATAAATATCTTAATATAACTTATAAACAATATATAATCTATACCATTTATTCGTTTTTTTAAAATCATTTTATCATTTCTCAAATTTGCCGTTTATCAAAGTTTTTTTTAATTTGTTTTTTAAAAAAAGCGCTTGACAAACTTGCCCCGCATGCCGAAGTTGCCCCGATCTCCCCTATATTCATATTTTAATAAAAAATTATATGTAAATCAATACTAAATCTAAAGATGAAGACAGTAAATAGGCCTGTATGTAGGTTTGGTAATATGGCTGTATGGTAATAAAAGCGTACTAATTAATTTTTAACAAAGCAACTTAAATGATAGTTTTTATAGATTTACAACAATTCTCTGAGATCGATTTAGCGGCTTTACACACCCATAAAATAATATATTTAGATCATCTCTCAATAGTAAATTATTACATCAAGCTAATAAAGTGAGTGTAATGTCATAACCTATCATTGAACTAAGCTTGTATCTTATGAATAGTGAAAACGGTTAAATTGATTACAGAAAATTGTTATTAACTCAAGAGAAATCGATCACGATATTCACAAAAGCTTAAAGAAACGTTTGCATACGAATCCTATTATAGCATTTTAAAGAATAATTCTAAAAATTTAAATTTTTATTTCTGTCTTCTTGAAGTATATCTCTTTTATTAATATTATAACATAAAAAATGAAGAAAATAACTCTTTTATTAGCATATTAAGTCTTACAGACAATGTTAGAAGTCTAACAGATGTATATTGCCTATAATATTGCCTAGTTACGTAAATCACTTCTTTCTTAATTTCATTTCTTATAAGAAAATTAATTCCAACAGATAATACAGATAGTTTTCCTATCCGGATTCAACAATGCTTTGGAAAGGAAGTAAAGAGGCATTAAAGCTGGAAATGAATAGATTTGTTACTTCAGCATGATGAGAAAAAACGTCTTAGCTATTTTCTATCAACTTCCTTTTGTACTAATTCCGGAAAATGCTGTTAAAGGAATCCTTTATATCCATTTAGTTAATTTCGACAACATGGAGAATTCATCATACAAAGATTCATAAACTGTAAAAATAATCATTCATCAGTAACAGATTAACATGCGCAAATAAATTATCGATTGTTTTATAAGTCTTTCATTAGATAAATTGATTAAAGTAATATCGGAAACTATAAGAAGAAATCTAAAAACCTAATTACAATTTGTAAATCTCGATAACGTTTACATTGTCAGAGATATTTGCCATTCGAAGATATTGGATTCCAATCGTAGCCGCTGTTTCGCTTCCACGATATAGAATTCTTTATTCTATTTATTGAAAGAGTACACGAGAACGTCTGTTATATTTTTCAGTTGTAGAAACAAAATATTATTTTCTTTATCGAAGATGAAGGACGAAATAAAGAAGACACATTTTATAAGTGTATACTTTTACCGCAACAATAAACATTGTTGTAACATGTATTTACTCGAGTGAACAATGCTTTCTAGTCAGACATTATAAAGAGTTTATATATATATTTTTCCTCTTTTCTGGTTTTTTTTTCGGCCGTTTGAACATTAATGCAAATTACACCAGGAAACTCGGGCTTTATAATGATGAGAATTTCTACAGTATGTAGAACATTTTATCAAATATCGTTTAATAGTAAATAAAGGAATTTAAAGTGAATCTATGATAACTACACGAATGTACTGTACGATATAAAATAATTCTACACATTGTTTATTATCATTAATATCAATAAGTTATAATAACTTCAGTTTAATTTCTATAGCAATTAAGTTACATATTTATGACTTGTATATCGTGTGAATTATTTTTGTTAATTTTAAGTATCAGTAAGTAGTGGTAGATTCAACTTTCCTTTCAATTACTGCATTATTAAAAAAATATATTAAACTACAATATTTTAAAGCATTCAAATTATAATAATATTTTGCAATATAAAATGTAAATCATATTTAATTTAATTATATTTTGTAAATTTGTGTGACATTTTTCACACAGATTTTCATCGTGCGTAAAATAAATATTTTTGTGAAGAAAATTTTATATTGCTTTCATATCAGCCACTAGAATAATATAAAAAACGACAAAATTCGAAAATAATACGAGAAAAATAAAATCAAATGCGAAAAGTAATAAAACTACCTCTTAAATCTACATTATATAATATTTATGAATGTGTTATTATATTATAAAAATTAAATTATTATATAATTATTTTCTCTGTAAATTTTGCACAAAATAAAAAATAAAAATAATAAATACTACGAACTTATTTTAGTATTATTAATTTAAAATCAAAAGTTACTTGTAGATATATAATGTATAAGTTAATCCAAATTTATTTTATTAAAATGTAATATATAAAAGTTAGAAAAACTTTGTTTTTAATATATTATAAGCTTACAGAGTTTAGTTTTCTATAATTTGATTTTATATGGTTTCACTTTGCTGGAACTATGAATAATTAAAGATAATCCTATAAATACACTTTAGAAGTCACACTGAGATTTCGTATGATTGTTACTTCTAAAAATAACATTTCCTCTGAATAATAGTTTTCATTTATTATAATAATTATTTATTTATTTACTTATTTATTTAGAAACTACATTATCGGTATTACTTTTATATTTTGGTAAAATTATTTTTCGTTAAATTTTAATTCAAATTTAAGATTTATTTTAAAAAGTCATACATATTTTGGATCCTTACAAATTAAATTGAAAGGATACTTACAAATTAAATTGAATTATATATGTAACTATTAGTATATGATTTAGTATTCATGTTCATGTAATCAATTAATTATGCTTCATAGATCACACGAATGCTAATAGTTACATATAAAATTCAGTTTATTTTGTCAAATATCCGTTAATATATTTTTATAAATTTGCCATTAGAGAAAGAAAATTTATAACTATTATTATTATAAAAATATAAAAATATGAATGAAAGGGATTCCATTAAAAATAGTAAATGTATATAAACTCTGTATAATATAAATCATGCATTACATTATAATTTGTAATTAAATAGTATATACTAAAATCTAAAATTATTAATCACTACGATGCGTTATTTAACAGCTATAAACGTATATCATAAGCAAGTGAATAAAGTTTATTATTATAATGATATTAATAGGAAAGACTTATTAGAAAATCTTAAGATATATCAAATTAATCTATTGTTATACGTCATTTAAATTTTTCTTAAATTTTTTTTATTAATGTAACATGATTATGATTTTAAATATTAAAGATTAGTTGAATTAACTTGTCTTATACAACAAGAACTATTGCAATGTAAGAACAAAAATAGTATATAAAAGCGCAAACTCTGGCATTCTGAAGCGTTTGATAAGAGCAATAAAAAATTCTATTCTAGTTACAACAAATCTTTCAAACTCAGAAGTCAGCAAGATTATTTAATCATCTAATATTATATATATAGAAGTATGAAAGATGTCAATTTTTTCTCCAAAATTCTTTCCAATTTATCAGATAAAAGCGATGTTACTTTTGATGTGATCCGATTTTAACAAAATTGGAATCTACTATTTTAGATTAGAATTCACCTCAGGCAAAATCAATTGCTTTACTTTGAGATAAGGTGCAAATGAGGGATGTGATAAAACTACTTTGTTGTTCTCTTCATAAAAATTAAAATAAAAAATATATATATATATATAATTTTATACCGAATTTCGAGTATTTATAGTAACATAATAAAACATTACACTAATTAGTTTGTGATTCAATTATTCGATTCTATAAACAAAATTTTCTGTACGTCTTGGCTGTATTCAATCCGGCTCTATTCTTTAGACATGTTTGCAATACCGAGAATGTTGAACTGGATATATATATTAAGTTTCTGGAAACTTTTTGAGTCTCTATCACAGCAGAGAATGTCCTTTTTTATGTTTGCGATACAAAAGGGCTTGTCTCTTGATTGCATTGTGTCGATTCTGACTGACATTTACTGGAGGGCGTTGTAAAAGTTTATTGCCCTTTCTTGCTGGAAGAAGTCTAAATTGAATATCTGCTTCTCTTGGTACTCCTTCAAATCATCGAATTCGAGCAATACAATAAGGATTGATCGTTATTAATTTTCTTTTAAGTCTATTTTTTCTCCCGAATCTAAGATATTTGAATAGCTTATTTTTTATTTTATTTTTTTATTTCATTCCAGAGTTTGTCGGAATGGATACAAAATCGTATGTTGATATTGACTTAATGAAGTGAAGGAAAGATACGCATGAAATAAAACAGCTTATCATTTGAATGAATTTATATTATTCTTACATTGCTGTCCTTTCTTTGGAACTTCTATAGATTTAAGTTTTATTTTAGTTTCATCTATAAGTTGGCTGTCTGTATCGATCGAGGATTATGTGCGAATAGTCAGAATTGTTTTTAATTGCACAGTTTTAGAATTTCGTTAATTCCTCTTTTATTTACGCTTCTAAAAACATCAAAAAGCAAAATTTATCAATAGAGAATTAGTATTTTAGATATAATACAAAATTAAAGAAATTCTTTGACACTTTTAACTTTTTAGCTTTTATATAAATAATGTCTTCAGTTTCCTATAGAAAATTTAACTGAAAATTTAATTTAAGTAAGTAAATAATAAAATGAATTAATTAAAGATCTTTTTAATTTAACTGCTTAAGTGATTAAAAGCTTTTTAATAGATAAATGTGCGCAAATGTAAATATAAATATTAGAAGAAAAAAAATGCCTCCTGAATGTTATTTGTTTGTGTTAATTTTTTTTTTATTTGGAAGCTGTAAATTCTTTAATTTCAAGTATAAATGTGACCAGATTTTTATACTCTACTTAATAGCAATTTTAGTTTGGTAGTTAGGAAGAAAACTTATCAGAAATGCTGCTATATTATTGCATATAAAAATCTGTTTTTAAGAAAATTGATGAATATAGCTAAGCATAGGAATTTCTCTCCAGCTATAAAAGTCTACTGTAGTAATAAAATATTTACTTTATAGGAAACGTGCTACAAATAAAATTTTTAAATGTCCACTACGAAAAACTTTTAAAACGCATCAGAAAATTCTGTAACCGTATGTTTATTTGATCACCAATCTCTTTAGAAACCAACCAATCCAGGCGATCTAGAAAGCTTTCAGCTGGACCATTCTGATGCCTGAGGGAAGTTTTACCAACATTTCAACTCGGCTTCTGTGTAAATTTTGGTGAATAAACAACCACAAGGTCACGTTGCCTATATGTAAACCAATCGATCAGATTCCTATTTATTCTATACCTAACTCCGGACGCTATACATTTTTTTTTTATTTCTATTTTTTAATGCCGATATTTACGTTCACTTACATAAACCTCGATCACCTTAAATTTAATTACATTTATAAAAATTTAAATTCGTTCACTACTCGCTTCAAATTAGATTTGAAATAATAATTAAGTTTTAATTTAGATAACAAATTAAATTAAATTTTTATCAATTATTTTAAAATAACACATTTTTAATAAATCTTATGATAAAAATAATATGTTTTGGTGACTTAAAAAAAGCAAATCATGTTAAAAAAAAATAAAATTTAGAGTAATAAGTTTTGTATTTATGTCTGAATGTAATAAAAATTAAAGTATTTTTTTTCATATGAATATTAAATTTTAATTCAAAATGCGACTAATAATAAACATAAATTATTAATTTATATGAACGTAGATTTATAAATTAATAGTCTAATTATTTCAAATAACATTTTTATACTGAATAAATAAAAAGTATTTTTAAAAATAACGTTAAGAGTTTATTTTAAAAAGTTAAAAGCACGAATAAGCTGATTTTGTTAAATACGATTTAAAAGATTTTTTAAAAAAAATCGATTTAAATTAATGGATATAAAATAAATTAAATCAGATATTTGGATTATTTAAAAATTCATTTTAATTTGCATTTATAATATGTTTACAGTTTCTTAAAATTTGTTTTAATACATTTTTTAACTTTTTTTTAATTAATATATACAAATATATACAGATGTTGGCCTACATAAGATATTTTTATTTCATATCTAATGAATCAACCTCATAATTTTTGCTATATTAATCTTTCATATTACTGTACAGGTAACCCCCGTATAACACGGCACTTCTATAGCACGGATTCGCTCTAACACGGTTCGAGAATTGGTACCATCCCCCGTAGAACAAGGTACTTTTATAGCACGGATTCACTCTGACACGGTTCAAGAATTGGGTAAAACCCTCGTACAACAGGAAATGTAATAAATTTTTACATACTTAAGTAATAATAGTTCACGAAAATTATTATTTTCGTGAACTATTAGTACTTAAGTATGTAAATTTTCTCTTCTCGCCTTCTGTCGATACACGTGGTCCTTCTCGAAACTTGTTTCAATGTTGCCAGATCGCGACGCTTCTGCTTCTGATGTTGCCGAATGTTTTTCCCTTATTCCATACTTGCTTTATTCTTCATAAGTGCTTAGCACCATATAAGGAAATTTATAAAGACCTTTTAACTAGAAGCAAGCAATCTAAAATTACATACATTTTGCAAAAGGTAAAGCATGGATCTGAAGATAATGCAGAAAAATGCTCAGAGGATAAGGATAACTTGCCAAAAAGAAAACGCTCTCGGTTAATTAATAGTGTTTTTAGTGATGACGAAGAAAACATTGTTTAATTTATATTAATATGTATCACTTAAAAAAATTTTAATGAAGATATTTATCTTAATTATGAAAATATACTAGCATGTTTTTTAATTTTTGGAACCTAACCCTCCTTTTCGTATTAGTTCTTTGTTTCGTATAACACGGATTCGCATAACACGGCAATTTTTTGGAACGTAACTACCGTGTTATACGGGGGTTAACTGTATTTATCATAAAAGGTGTTGTTTTGTTACTTAACTAATTTAATCATAAGCAAGTAAGCCAACAAAAAAATAACTGTTTTTTTCCTGTAATAGGCTTTTAACATTATATAACGCATAATAGTTGATAAATTTTGATTAAAAATATGTTTAATCAATAATCACTTAAGGTAGTTTGTGGGAGAAAGTACAGATTGTAGTGATGTATAAGTTATAATAAAGTGAACCTGAAAGACGACAACCCGATCAATTGACTAGATCAGTGCTCTAAAGCTATGAAGATGCCCGTAAATGTCTACATTAATAAAATGTATAGTTTAAATTTCAAAAAATGTTCCTTTTGTAGGCCTACTGAAGTTATAAATTGTTAGTTCGTTCTCAGTAATGAAAATATTTTCATTACTTTTAAGTGGTTTGTCCCGCCGAAAGAAACGGGTGCGACATCGGATTCCCTTCCTTATGGCGAGAGGGACCACCCCCGAAAAATTCCTGGAGTTTTTTTCTATACATCCAGATTCGTTTTCGGGTCTTCCAGAGCGGTAAGCTGACATGTTAACTACTCGGCCATTCGGCTGACGAATAGTGTGATTTGTAATATTTTTCTATAAATTTTTAATATTTTCGAAAATATTTTAGAATTTTCGCTTAAAACTTAAAAAGTTAAAAGTATTTTTTACTAAATTTATGTAAGGTTTTGTCAATAAAAGGCTTATTTTTATGAATTAAACAAAAAAGTTTCCGTCGATCAAAGGTGATAAACATTGAACAATCAAACACTAATAAAGCAACATTTGACAAAATCGAAAAGGATTACAGATTATTTAGAGAGAAACAAATAAAAGTGATTTCCTGGGGATATCATGACGAGTAAGCAAAAGCAGTAATCCTCGTTAATTTCGGATGGGAGAAAACTGTTCAGCTAGAAAGCAGATTACAGGATAAAGAAAAAGAAAGGAAGAAGGATCTTAAAGGAAATGAATTACCCGTGGAAAATCGTGAATTTAAGATATTGTGCCTGTGAAGTATTAAAGAAAAAAAGGCCTAATGTTAAAACACTCGTAATTCTATCTTCCTGTGCGATAAAAAATTATTAAAGAAAAGTCGATAAATAATTTTTATCACGTCGTATTATTTTTCTGCATTTTTATTTTAGATTTTGAAAATTGTGAAATATAAAATGATTATCTTAAACCATGTTTGGATATCTTTTTAAAAATCCATTCGCAAACTATAAATAACTATCGAATGAAAAATCGATTTCGTATGTAAATATGAAATAACTAAACATTTTTTAACGCAGGAAAAAAAATTCAACTCGATTTTAAAATATTTAAATAAAACAAAAATATTTTGCATTTTTCATATATTATAATTACTATATTTGTTTCATTTGTACAGTACGCTATGGTAATTTTTTTTATTTATTTAAGAAAACTATTATTATATTTGCAATTATTTTACATATATTATCTAATTATATCCATTTTCTTAACTTTTCTTCTTTTATAGTATCAACAGTTATTACCTGACATAAAATGCAATGTAGATAATCATATCAATGTTTGTTATTTAATGAAACAGTTCCGTATATAACAGTTAAGGATTAATTGATTTAATGCATTTATTACTGCAATAACAGTTTGTAGTGAACATATCACATAAATATTGACATATAGATGTAAATTTACAGTTAATTTTGATTATATTTATACAGGGTGTAGTCACAAACATTGACCAGACTATATCTCTCTTCTGCTACACAATAATTACATGCAATTGCGCTGGAGTATAGGTAATCGGTAGTGGGCTGTTCGTTGGCTTAGATGCCGTGCGCCCCCTTCCAATAGAAGTAAATCCTATCTCGGGTCCTATGAAAGATAATAGCATAGTTTAAATTGCAAAGTCAAAGAGCATCTCTAAATCAAAACAAAAGATTTTTATTCAGTTCAAATACTCAAAGGAAAAGCGGCTGGACACCATAAAAAATGAGTGGTGAAACTGAATGATACTTTGCTACAATTGCATTTAGTTATTACATAGCAGAAGCGAGATATAACTTGGTGCAATGTTTACCCTATACACATTCGAGTAACATGTATTTAATAATTTTCATTGACAAATAAAAAACCTAAATTATATAACGTTTTTTTCAATGTTCGTGTAGTTCTGAATTTTTTTAAATGATATTTTCTATATTAATTGTTATAATTTCTGAACTTTTCAAAAATTTATCTTTTGTTTTTTAAACTAAAAATTAATTACAGAATCTCCTATAATCAATTTTAACCAAGAAAAGAAAATACCATTATAAACTTTCCGTTAACGTATCATCAGAAAATTGAACGAAAATTTCTTTTTTTTTTTAACTCGTTTTATCAATTCTTCTTCACAGAAGCACATTTCTAAATCTTTACAACGAATTTAATATTTACTTTAAAATTTTTGCCCTGATAATTATTTTAATAATAAATTAATTCATTATTTCGAAATTATAATATTTAAACTGAAAACTGATAACACAATTCAATTAACGTTTCATTTATTCTAAGCACGATAAAGACGTGAATTTTATGTGAATATATCCTTTGATAAACATCACCAAAGAAATAAAAATAAACTTAAGACGTGATTAAATGATAATATACATAAAAGAAGAGAAGCACTTAACAATCAAAACATAAATGAATCATCTTTCCAACTTGCTATAATGAATATTTAGATAATCATATATTGTATTCATGAGAGTACTCTCAATGTAATTAGATGTCACAACGAATAAATATAGCACATAATTACTATTATTATTAATAATTATTCATCACGTTAACACAATGTGGTGTTAACGTGATGTGGTGTTGCCAGTACGAAGAATCGAATACCTTAATATGCTTAGATATTTAATATTTGATAGTTTAATTGTTTAATCGAAAATAAATAAAATTAATGGGCGTTAACTGTGTATTTTGTTTATTCTTTGGTTTTTAAAAATTTTTAATACAGTTTAAAACAACGAGCAAATAGTATTGCAAGAAGAGAATAAGAGATTTTTTTAGAGAATAATAGAAAAATGTTTGGAAAATTCAGAAGTAACTGTTAATGAGACACTCAAATAAGAAAATTTCCCGAATGTCAAATCGATTTATATCGTGTTTTTTTTTTTTATAAAAATAAATAACGAAAGTTTTGTGAAAAACTATTCTATAATATGTTTAGAATTAATATTATATCTAAGAATTTTAGATGCATTTCCAATAACTTTTACTGATCCTTATCAAATATGGAATAATTATTCTGAGGTCATTGCAGAAAATATCAATAATCACAAAAATTTAATAATTATATGGTTCAAGTTTCAGATAGAAAGATGTTTTGCTTCAGTCGGAAAGATCCAAACTCTTTGCAATTGTATCACATTCTGCCATTTTTCCTCCCAAGTGATCCTTCTTAGTAATTTCAATTTGGAAAGATGATTAACATATTGAAATACATATAAATATATATATATATGTATATATTCACTACATAAAATAGATGTTTATCACATAGCACACACATATTTATTCGAATTGAAGATATATTCTCCTATGAGAATTTCATGACATGAGTTTTTAAGCAACAAGAAAATAATCAAATTCCGTAGCTTTCTTCATATTTATATTTACTAGTTTTATAATTTTATTTTATATATTTCTTATCAATAAAATTATTGCGATTTTGTATATTTATAATAAAAATGTAAATTTATTCAGATAATTTCAAAAATATTATGAAAATGTTTTGAAATATTTCACATCTAAAAGTTTATCTTAATACAACATTTTCATTTTTCTAAAAAGTAACTATTTGTGAGTTGTTTTTGTGATATACTTTATGTTAATTATTACAAAATAAGCCCTGTTTCTATATGTATTATATATAAACAATATACAGCATATAGACATGCAATGATCTCTATAATAGAAAGTCTATTTATTTACATGATACACAGTAATTTAATATTCTCAGCTGAAATGCAGGATTCTTTATAAAATAATTATTAGACTCATAAAATAAATATTTTAAAATTTAAACATTACAAATGTTTCATTTGTTTAAAAAGATTAAAAGATGCACAAACTACTGTTGCATGTAATTTCATTAAAATTAAATTTGCATTTAATCAAATCTAATTTAAAGTATAACAATTTAATTTTAAATATATTTATGAATTAATTTATTATTTGAAATAGATTTATTCTTCATTTTGAAATATTAATTTTATTATATTTGCAATTAAAAAAAAAATCCGAATGTTACACAGTAATACATTAAAATAAAACTCTATAAAGAATTATAAAAGAGTCATAAAACTTAAATATTTCAAAACAAATAAATAATTTTAAATATTTTTGATAATAAATAATATAATTAAATAACATTTATAAGTTTTTAAACGAAACCGTCATTAAAATGAGAACATTAACTCGAAGAAGATTTCTTTTGTTAAATTTCCATAATATCGATTTTAGATTTGAAAATTTTAATAGCATATGAATATTTATTAACACATTATTTCCTTGTAACTATTATGTAATTTAAATTTATACACTAAAAAATTGATTTTTTTTCCAGAGTCGGTAACTTTTTAAGATTTAAATAAAATTTCGACTTAAAAATATACATTTATTCTGTCAAATGTACTTTATCATTGATGTTTCTGGGATCTTGTCCAAAATAAAGCTAGATTCGAAGCTGTTTTTCCTATTTTTATTTCGTTTACCAGTACAATTTACAGCATATTTAAGCGAAGTTCTGAAGGGTCTGTTAAATTTTGAAAATTTTAGATGTAAAAAAAATAAAGAAATGTTTGTAAATATATATCATACTAGTTTTTATGTTAGGAGATAAAAATATTTATGTTAAATTTTCGGCAGTTTCCATTTTTATTCTCTGAAGAACTTGATCTCTGGATATCAAGTAAGTGAAGAGAGTGATTGATGCTGGTTTTACTGTAACATGATGCTAGACACATTGTTCCTTCGAGATGACACACACAAACACAGGATGTCAATCAAACTGACTCATCACTTTTGCCTTATAGAACGCAGCAGATAGTATTTCATGTTGATTTTTATATTATTATTGTCTTACGTATAATATTTGATTTACTAATTAACAGTATAATCAACACATTTCTCTGCTCGAGTGTTTATTGACAAGGTTTTAGTTATAGACAATTTATTTATTATTATTTCGTCTAAAAAGTTTTGCCTATAGCAAATACTTACACTTAATCTAGGATATTATAAATACGAATTTTACATCTTTAATATAATTAATAAATGATTAATATAGTTAAATATTATTTTTGATATAATTCATCATTGAATTAGTTAATCGAAAATGATGCAGTATGTTTAAATATTGTAGCGTATTAACATTACATAAATACAGTGAAATATCAAAGGCCATTGACAAAAACATAAAGAATGGCAATTATATGGACATCATTTTGTATACATTTTTGTTTAAAAAAATTCCTGAAAAAATGGCCGCTGTTTAGAGGTGGCTGTTGTTAGGAGGTAATCGTTTTTGGAGGTTCGATTGTACTTTGTAAATATTAATACAACCGTTTTAATATATTAATAATAATACTATAATACAAAAGTTCTTATTAAAAATGAAATTATAAATTTTGAAATTAATATACTATAAATCAAATCATTATTTATCGCTTGATAGATTCTCTATTGAAAACCTCTCATAAAATTCACTGTGCTAATTAAAACTATATGTATTATTTTTATAGATATATTTTTATAAAAAGTTAGTTATAAAATATATCATTTCTTTTATATAATTTACTTATGTATCCAATATAAACTTCAGTTTTCACGTTTCAAGTTAACATACTTTTATATCTATAACACGATTTAAGTAATCGCAAATAATCTATTTTGAAAGCGTAGTTGCCGATATCACCGATAAATGTGACATTACAGATATGGAAAAATTATCCGATTTTAGATTTTCTTAAAAATCGATAAATTTTTAAAATGTATTAAAAACTCTATCTAGTTTCATTTTTTAAACTAAATTCGATTTTTCAAGCAAGCTGTCCTCTTATATTCGATTTTTTTCAAATTAAAAGAAAATTATTTACGTGTAGCGCATGTTTACCTATATTATTTTGTTTTATAATTATCTTCAGATATTTTTTACTTATATTATTAAAAAAAAGCGTAGAGAGAAGAGAAGAGAAGCGAATTTATATATGTCATTACTAATTGCTGTTTCAGAATTTTCGAAATTCTTTTATATTTTTTATTATAAGATTAAAATATTAAATTTTATTTTTCAAGATACAGTTATATTTTGTATAGTCGCTAATATTCTAATCTGCATTGTACAGTATCAAACGCATTGTAAATAGATCACAGTAAGAAGTTCGGTTCGACTCACAGTTCTTTTCACTAGAGATGAAAATGCTATCTTGTATATCCCGCGAGGGACGTTATAATATTTATAAAATTGTATACTCAATGACAACTCCTAGAACGTGGCTTCGTCTTGTCTTAAATATAAATAAATCTTTAAAAATTTATGATTTATTTAATTCGTATGACAATGTATAATTTAATTACTGTTTGATAGGCCTATATATAAAAGAGAAAAGTGAAATTATAACTCTAGTGAGTTGATACATCAACAAAAAGTTAATACTATATATTTAATTATAAGCAATTATAAAAAAAAGCTAAGAATATATTAAGAATAATTTTTTTTAAATCCCATCTGTATTTTAATATATATATAAGATTTAAATTTTGTTTTAAAATATTATATGCATTTAATACTTATGCATATTAAATGAATTTATAAAATTCAATCGGATGCCACATGTTTAAAAATGGCAGAATAAATCTATTTTAAATTATACTATATTATTATTATTTTAATAATTGGCAGTATATTTTGATAACTTTGCTGGAAACAACTAAAAATAAAGTATAAATGAATTCGAAAAACAAAAAATTAATTTGAAGTTCTTTCCGTAAATACTTGATTAGTTATTTTATATTTTCAACACGCATCTAGTATCATATAAAAATTCGTAAAACTTTCAGAGAAAGACACAGATTATCAGATTATAATTTCAAATATTTCACAAGTAACTCTAAAACATATTACATAGAGACAGTGAAGTAGCCGGAGGGAAAACGTAAGAAGTTTTATTTCCTTTAAGAAACTGATCTCAAAATATTTGTTATAGACTATATATATTTAAAAAACAAAATATCACTATCGATCCTCACTAAATTTTATTTCTAGCAATTGATCTCCGTCCATGTCTTAAGAAAAAAAAGATTACTTCTAGATGTATGTAAGAAGCATTACCTAGAAAATATTGTATATATTTTTCTCGATAGTTAGCTCTGCCCAAATTTATTATATATAATTCTCTACACACAGTTTTGTATTATAATCTGATAATTTTCATTATCAAAATAATGTCAGAAACGGAAACGATTGATACCTAGTTTGATTTGGTTTAGTGGGATGCGGTAACGCAACACAAGGACGATCTGCCAAGGGGTTGTCTCTCGAGAGGACTTTCCATAGTAAATTGATCATTATTTAAATTATTAGGCTTGTGAATAAACCAAGAAAACTCTAAGTGACCAGTCCATTTGTCAGGCGCGAACCCGCGACTAACAGTGGTCAATGGTTTTATATACCCGGCTATTGGTAGTGTCTTAATTACAGTTAGTTACAAAAACATATGAAAATTTAAATTAATTCAAGTCCAATAAATTGCGAGATATCGTTCACAAGAATAAATAAACATCTGAAGAAAATGAATAAGCCGTTGTTTTTTTTCGAAAAATATGTAATTGGAAATATTATCACTTAATTAAAAAGTAATCATAAAGGATTCATAATATACTAAAAGATAATTATAAAAAAAATTAATGAGGTATTTAAAAATATGATTTTCAAGTAAATTTCTAAGTTTTATAAGGCGAATAAAATTGTCGTAATATAATATGATTAAGACAAAAATTAATTACTAAAATTTTTTATAATTAGTTAAAAAATTCCAATGAAATATAAATACTTAAATTATATATTTTATATAGCTTATACTACATCTTCCTAAGATCATTTATATTTCTTTACTAATTGTATTAAAAGACTTGATTAAAAGTAATAGCTGTATTAAATTAAAATTATAGTTTTCAACAAAAATAATTAAATTAATATAACAATATTTATTTTTAATGAATAGATGAGAGTGCACGTTCGGTCCGGATGCCACCGTTTGGAGGCAATTTTTCGGTGACCTCTTTTCGGAACGAAGACCAATGTGTGACCCTTGATCTTGACTTTCGTCATGACCCTTAAATGGGAAAAACTTTCTCCAGCAGAATTTGAGCAACTTCAAGATTACATTCAATGTGAGTATGAAATTAAATATCTTAAAACTTAAATTATTTTTGTACTTTAAAGATTATTTAATTAATAGTTCCCAACTAAAAAATCGTCGCCTTTCAAACACCAATTATTAATTAAAAATGCTGATAAATTCTATTTTATCAAATCAACAATTTTAGTAAAAAATAATAATATTTTCTCGTTTTAAAAATATTTAATCAGATTAGTGAATAATTAATGAAATTTTATTATTTTTACTAAGCGATTATTACCTTAAAACAAATATTCTAATTAAATATTTAAATTGTTTTTTCTAATAACTTATTTGTTTCTTGTTAATTCTATTCGAAAGCATAAAATTTGTAGTTCAGATAAAGCAGAAATAAACAGAAACGAAATCTTTTTATTGTTGTAATTAATAATTAAACCGATTACATTAAATAAAAATTAATTAATACAGTCGAACTTCAAATAACAACAATTTCCGAACAACTGCTACTTCCGAATAGCAGCCATTTTTTTCAGGAACTTACAAAAAAAATTCATACAAAATAACTTCCAAACAACAACCGCCTCCGAACAACGGCCAGTTTTAATATCCCCGTCAGTAGCCGTTATTTACAGGTTTGACTGTATTAATTTTGATGTAATAATAATACAGTAGTCCCCTTATAACACTGTAGATAATTCCGTTTTATATGAATTCCATGCTGTACGAGTCACTTACATTTTACAAATACATGAGCCGTTCACAGCCCGGCACACGTATTTGTAAAATCTAAGTGACTCGTACAACATGGAATTAATATAAAACGGAATTATCTACAGTGCTATAGGAGGGAGAATCCACTGTAATAATGCAAACTGTTAAATTAACTAATTAAAGTTAATTTTTCTGGATTTATTATACAGATATAAAAATCCAGATATTAATTAATTAGAAGGAAATCTTATTCGAGAATCGATAAGAAAATAATGAAACAAGTTTTGAATTGTTTCTAGTTATTCTTGAGAGTTATCAATCTTTAAGAATTGTATAAAAACGTAACTTTCTTATGATACTTTAAAATCCGATATAGCGTAGATTTTCTTTTTTCTTTTTTTTTAAATATTGAAAATGAATGAAACCGCAACTTTTATTTTCGTCTTGCATTGATTTTTTTTTTCTTTTTTGAATGGTGATCGATGAACAAAATTGAAAAATTGCTAAAAATATTCCAATTCAGCGCATCCTGTAGATTCATTTCTAAGATAATCAATAGATTGTTATCGCAGAAGTGATAATAATACTAATGTAATATAACTATATAAATGTAATTTTCTTCATTACATTTATGATTAATAAAGACAAATTTGTGTTTATTTATTACATACATTTCATAAAATTGTAAATAATCAAAATAATTTACACTAAATAGTTTTCATATTACACGCATGTAATCAACTTTATACTGGATTATAATAAATATATTTTCGATACTTTAAAATATAAACAAATATTATTTATTAAAAAAGGTGAAAAAAACCTAAAAAAATTAACGTATTTCTCGTTGTTATTCTGCAAATGTTTGGTCAAATATCTTTTGATACAATAGAATCTGAAACCAAATTTAACAAGAAAAATACTTGTTGGTAATAGTAAGTTCATTAATTATTATTAATTAGCATTAAAATTAAGTTAAAATAGCATAAATAATTACTTTTGTATATGTTTTATTTATTTATTTTTAATTTAAAAATTTTAATCAATTTAGATTTATCTATAAATGTTACTAACGAGCTTGACTTAAATGCTGATTTCTAGTCTGAAGTAAACGATTTTTAGATGTGATAATTCTATCTGCAAAATTTATCCCCATTAAAATTGCAAGAAAATAAAGAAATGCAAACAACTTTTAGTTGTGAAACTCATTTGCATCGTTTTACTATCCGTTATCGAGTATTTACTAACTAATATAAGAATAAAATTCTGTGACCTATTTTTCATAACCTTTGACATTTCTTGATTTAATCATGGGAAGGAAAAATCAACTTCACACATAGAGATGTGTTTGATTTGTATTATTAGAAAAGTTATTCTTGTTTGTTTTGTTATCGTTCAATTCGCTATAATTGATGATATCAACTCAATCATATTAATAACTGTTACCAGCTTTAGTCAAGATTATTTCGCTTCATCATAGCCGCTTCTATCTGTTGTTTTAAAGATGATTTATTTAAGCGAATATATAATATAAAGGTAAAAAAAACTTGTAAGATAGATGACGAATTAATTTATATTCCAATTTTCATCATCATCCTAGAATCTTACTGGAAATGATAATGGATAATTTCCTGGATAAAAATCCCAAGAAAGCTATCTTAACTGGAATTCATCATCTTGCCATCCACTAGCGCTGCTCATCTTTAATAATTAAATTTAATATTTATTCAACAACACCTACTCACTCAAAAGTTACCAAATTTTATTAACTATAAAAAAAATTCAATTGTTGTTTTATACTTTTCATATTTCAGCGACAGAATTCTTAGAATCTGGTTACTTGAAAATAATTAATAACTATTAGCATTTGTATAATTACTGTATAATTAATTGTCTAGTGTATAAATGATATTTGTATACGTATATAATTATAAAAGTTTAGATTAATATTTTAAATATTTATAAAGATTAAAAGCTTCTCTTTAATTCTAAATATATGAAAATTTGGATTTGGTCAACTACTTCTCTACTTCAAAAGTATTATACAAGAATATTTTCATATCTTAAATAAGATTTTTCATGATAATACATTATTATTTTATGATAAAAATAATGTTTTATATTCTTATTTAAATATACTAAATTTTAAAACAATTTATGAAATAAACTTTTAATAAAGGAAAAAGATTTTTAGATGAATATATTATAATGAACAGTTGATTTCACGTTTAAGTAACTGAGATATATATATAAACTTGAAGAAGAACAAGTCTAATTTTGTAAAATTTTAATAATTTTTCTTCTAAATCTTCCACTACAGTAATAGTAGATGTCTATATATATACACATGTTTGTATAAAATATTTCTAAAACGTCAGATTTTTAAATTTAGATGCATGTCATACATAATGGCGTCCATAAAGGGATTTCATAAATCCCAAAACTAAACTATTTTTTAAGATTTATAAATACTAAAAGAGGTTATTTTGAGAAGAAAGAATGTTAAAATGCTTCTCTTACCGATATTTATTTTTTCTTGATCTAAGTGACAGGTATTTGTAAAACAAACTGCTCCTTTCCATGATGCTGTATATTATATTTTCGAACTAAAATAGGAACGAAAGAATTTAAAAATATATATTTTAGATATAAATTACATAGTTAAAAATTCTTTTAAATAATTTTTAAACCTGTAAATTTTAACCGTTTATCGTTTAAAAAATTTAGTCTTTAAGCATAAAACATTTTAAAATTATCGACACTATAAGATTTTAGGCATTATAAACTTTAAATTTGAATTATTCATGACAATTTACTCTTTAAAAAAAATAAGAAATCCAAGATATTTTATTCTAACTTAAGTTTTAGAATTATGTTGATATCGGTATGATTAATGTATCGAATTGCACATCAGTACTATTTTTCAGCTTCTTATATCTTCTCCTAACCCAATTTTTAAAATGTTGTAAACAAATATAATTTATTTAAAAGTAAAAAAATAATAAATTATGTAATTAAAATTTTAATAAATAATATAAATAATTCTGCAATCGTTAGACTTTATTGATAACGAAATAGTTAATAAGAATTAAAGTGCGATTAATAATTAATTAGTTGTTAGCCTAGTCTTAGAGAAGAATAGAAGAAAAATAAAATTAATAAGTAGAAATGACACATTTATAGAATACTTTTAATATTTAAACAGAACAAAGAATGTATTATTTAATTTAAGTATGAAAAACTAGTCTAGACGGTTTAAAGTGTTGCTGATTAATTTGTAATTTCCGGAAAATGCGAATGTTTTTAATATTTTAATAAACAACAATTTAATTGTTTTTAATTTCGATCCAAGAAATTTAATTCGTTTTTGACGATTCCGCGAAATAAAAAATTGTTTACTAAATATTCTTAAAATTCTCATTTATACAGTTTTATACGTATAAAAAGTAGTCTATAAATAATTTGAAATGATCGGTTTTTTTTGTATCAGTAGTAATTAAAAGTGATTTTTTTTAAAAATAATAACATAAAAATTATATGAAAGATATGAAAGTATTTTTTTTTTAAATTCTTTCACATATGTTAAAATTTTTATACGTCAATTTTTTCTTCATACATTAAATATTTTTCATGACTTAAAATTTATTTTTCTATTTTATTTTGCCGAAGACGATTATGAAATATCAGAAAACATTTTCGAACTTATTTTTTATTTCTCTTTATGAATATTTTATGATAATAATAATAATAATAATAATACGTACAAATGTTTATCCCGTGCTTTCATTTTTAAATTAACGAAAAATATATTCTAAAATATATAATATTTTATATTAATACTTAACATTTTTCTATAAATTTTATTAATTATCGAAAATATATAAATTTATAATTCAATTTTTTGAAAATTTCCTAGAGTTTAGTTATCAATATTTAAACGACATCCTAAACAAACTAGTTCTTGATATAAATAATAAACCAGCCATCTTTTAAATCGAAGTATAAATGAAAGAAAACAGATTTCATATTTTTTTTTTAATTGGTAATTAGTTATATCTTTAATTCAATTATCTCCACTAAGTGTATTATAAATTAAATTAATTTATTATTACTGTAACTACAAATAAAAATTAAATCTTTTTCTCCATCTTTATCTTTGCATTCTTCTCGATGAGAAATAAAATTCTAAAAATAGTCTCATTTATTAATTACTTTAAGATTGATCATTTTAAAACAAAAATTTTTACATTATGCTTAAAAATTAATAATCAAATTCACTTTTTTTACTACAAACAGAATTTTATTTAATTAATCCACACAATATCCATCTTATTTATTAACTAAATTTTGTTCTTTCGCGAGTTTAGTAGCACAAATTGCTTAATAATCATAGTCACTGCTTTTAATGTTTTATTTATTTAGCGTGAGACTGCCTGTGAGCAAGTAATATAAGTGAACAATAGGAAATGATGTTTCCATCCAAAGCATCTATGAAGTGTCGTAAGTCTGGATAGAATTCGTTACATCGAGGTTTCCACTCCTCTGATCAACTAAAAAATTATTAATATAAATAAAAATTTGTACTAATAAAGTGTGTAAAAATTATAAAACAATTCACAAAGAGTCAAGAACATACTAAACAGCATTAATGGCATCAAGTTTTCCTGTAAATTTTCATTATAATTTTCAAATAACAGGTTAACAAAAAGTCAATAGACAATCCAATAAGATGTTTGCTTCCCATGTTTTACGAACATATCAAAAATTGTGTCTTTTTAGCACTAATTTGTTTGCTTAGAAGAAGCCAAGAAGTTTACAATTAAAAAAAAATCCATGCTGTAATGTTTTAAATAGGATCTCAAACATCTTTAATTTAATTTTTGTAGACTTTCATATATTTTTAAATTTAAAAATTTTGATAGGATTAGCATGAAAATTTCTATTTAAAAAGTAATGTTTCACATTGTTGTTTAATGCTAAAAATAATAACGAATATACTGTAGTTATATTTTTAAAATATATAAAATTCTTTATAAATTCATGCAATAAAAATACCGTAACTAGACAATTAACGTATAAATCGTGAATAAAAAATCCAATAAAATAAAATATAGAATATATACAGTACTATATTATTTTAGAATAAACTCTTCCCGTTTTCTTTACACGTGTTGCAGTTTTGTTTATATTTTTTTAATTATTAAAAAAATTATGAACGTTTTCTTACTTAATCTTACCTCACAATACTTTAATTTATGATCAAATTTATTTCTAAAATAAGAAAACTGCTTAAATTAAGTTAATCAATAGATTAGATCGTTATCGTTAACAATTATACTATCGTTAGATCATTAAGTAGATTTATCAAGCCAATTAATTAAAATATCAATTAAAGACTAAGATTGAACAAATATATTGATGTTTAACCAATATATCGAAACTCAATCGTGCAGAACCTTCATACAACAACAAACATATCAATGCTTTAAAACATCGGTCTGTTTTTTTTGTGTGTAAATCAACTTGAACGACGCCGTGCAGCGCAAAAAGCAACGTTTCTTTTTACATTAACATAAAAATAATTAATTCATTATTCCTTTAATCCTAAAAACTTGTAGACCTATAGATTCTCACTGTCGTCCGTTTGTCAGTTTGTCTGTCTTTCCTAAATATCGAGAACGAAGTTAAATAGATGAAAGACGAGACCAGATATGAAAACATTAAGAACAAGAGACTCGATTAAATATATACGAACTTCCGGTGCGAACTGAAGAAAATGTTATTTCAATTCAAAATTATCTCCTGAAAGGAGTTAGATAGATGACAGGCACGACTCTATTGATAACACGAAAAGTATGATGTACAGGGGCAAGCCACTACTAATTTGAGATAGAAAGTATATATTTTAAATTAAATAAATTAAAAATATAATTAAAAATTGCAACCCCTGCATTATGACGATGTCATAATAAATATTTGCTCGTAGTTTTTAGACTATTCTGTAAAATCCATACATGTTAATAGTATGAAACTAACGAATTTTAGTCATAAAATTTCTATACTAACTTATGGTTCGTTGCGATGAAGTTTTCTGATTTGAATCACTTAAAGAGAGAACAGAGTTACAACATGGTTATAAAAATCTTTATATTAAGTTATTTTTGAGTCATAATGTCGTTAACTTCCAGAAGCATAAAGATAAACAATCCCCAAAAGCTAGAAAAATTGTATTAAGACATTTCAAAAAATATGTATTTTTTTCTGTCAAAAAATCAACATGAAGTTTTTATAGAAACTTTATATTTTTCTTATACAATCTCACGTTATTATGGAGAAAGTAAAGCAATAACATAATTTAAAAGTTCAAATTTATTTATTTTTCAATAATATATTGTTTAACAATGTCAAATGATAGAATTTGTGCTTACAAATTTTTGTTCTTTTAAGACCTAGTCGATAAATAAGCATGCGGAATTCTAAGCTAATCACGCGATTTTATAGATGGTGGTTTAATAAATGTTATTAAACAGAAGAATCAAAAATAAATTAAAACTTAGATACAAAAAATTAAATTTTAAAAAGCTAGATATAGGCCTACCTCATTTTTATTAAGTCTACACATAAATTATATTCCGTAAAATATAAAAGATAAAAATTAACAAAATTGCAATGAAAATATTTCGGTTGTCTAAACGATGATTGATAGGAGAGATATTGCATCTTTATCTATTTCGATTCCATCATCCTTATGATTGGATTGGATCGATGGTATAAGGCAAGGCAATACTTGAGCCATCTGCCAGGGAGAGTGCGTTCAGTATAACAACTAACCAGGGGCCAGTTTCTATGGAAAATAGGCCCCTAGTTAAGTAGACACGTAAAGAAAACCTTTACGTGGCCAGTCCGTTGGTTAGTCACGAATTCATATCAGTATTCAGGTGGTTTTATCCACTCGGCTGCTCAAGTCATCATTATGATAATCATTTTCGTTTTAATTTCGATAATTTTTTTTATTTGGTGGAAAGCTCTTGTATTCTTAATAATTTCTTTTCCTTTTCATCTTTTAAGATCGTTCCATGGTTGTTCCGGTGTTAAAAGAAATTCTTTTGAAATTTATTAAAATAATTCACAGTAAATTTAATTAAATTTACTATGAATAACTTAACGTAGAAAATGGTAAAAAAAAGTCAATTGTTGAAATATTTATTTCCTTCCTTCTATTTATAACGTTTTTAATTTTATTACGCTAAAAATATCTCTCCCGTAAATAACTTTTATTGTCCCATTACTTTCAATTACTATTTATAATTGACATTATTCCACCGACTACTTCTAATGTTATCACTCGAAATAATTAAAAACATTACTGAAAGTAAACAGAACAAAGCTCAATTACATCAATAATACATGAAGAAAAAAAAAGAAACCAAAAAATAAAGTTTTAAATTTATAAAAAAAATGACGTATGAATTTAAAATTAAGCAAAAATTCGTAAAAACATTGAGAAAAAAATTAAATAAATAATTTGAAAATAATAAAAAATGATGAAACTAATAAATTTTATATAAACTTACATGAAATTTTCTCTTCAATTTAATAATTTTTTTGTTTGTTTC
This sequence comes from Centruroides sculpturatus, assembly GCF_000671375.1. Classification (NCBI taxonomy): domain Eukaryota; kingdom Metazoa; phylum Arthropoda; class Arachnida; order Scorpiones; family Buthidae; genus Centruroides; species Centruroides sculpturatus. The sequence goes on along the minus strand of NW_019384664.1, from coordinate 262,137 downwards.
TGAATAGATATTTTCAAAATAATGATGAAAACTCGTTCTGCTAGTGTATAATCTGATGAAAACATTGTATTTTTTTTATATGAAATATGCCTTTTAAAAAATATATTTTTACATTTTGAATTTGCATGTGTAGTTTTTAAACGGTTCTTAAACGGTCTTTTTTTCTTTTTTTTTAAATATAATTTAACTTGATATACCCGAAAGGTTGATCATTCATATTCTATTCTTATTGTACAGTACATTCATAGTAATTTGAAAGTTTATTAATTTTCTAAATATGTTGTACGAATTCTTAAGTATTTCAATTATGTGCTTACATTTACGTAAATAGTTAATTTTTATTGTATTTCTTTATTAATTATTTACGTTTTTTACGTATATTTACTATTTTATAAATCCATTTGGGTCTTCTTCTGATCTTTGACTCATTGGGTTTGGCATATTTATAACGTAAAATGTGAAGTTTTTAATGAGTCTTTCGTAATAGGAAACGAGAGATTTTTGTGGGATGTGGATAGAAATTTATGCCAATTATAATAAAACGTGACTCAAAAATAAAATTTAATTTGTAAAATAAGGATTAAAAATCAGGACGAAATATATTTTAAAATGTACTGTACAATATAGCCTATAGTCTATCTGTAGCTACATCAGAATGGAAAGAGTTAATATATATACTGTATATATACATATTTTTTAAACTCTTTCCACCCTGCAGGCAGTAAGCGGACCTTGTTTTAGAAAGCCCATTATGGGTTCGGCCAGGCCCTCAATGGACGAGGGAGGGGGCTCAAGTATATCCGGACGGACTACCCCCTGAAAAATTCCTGGGGTTTTTTGTTCCGTTGGGATTCTATTCCGGATCAAGCAGAGCCTATCGCTCTCGGGGACCCGAGATCGAATCCTTAACTATTTGGCTATCCGGCTGAAATGTACAATATTGGAGACAATACAAAAACGTTACAGCAGACCTTCAGAAGACTTCAAAAATATTTTTTTTTTTGGTT